>NC_056728.1:960400379-960692879 GCF_019279795.1 Protopterus annectens
CTCCAGCTATTCTCAGTCTCATATTGTCTGCTAAGAGGCGATCTCTGCTTGACTTACAAAGCCAAGTCTGACCCAGCTCTGTTAGAAATGTTACATATGAAATCCCAATCCCTCCACACCACATGCTCCAGAGACCTCAACCTCATTACCACAATCAACAGAACATGCTGGAGGGACAGGTTCATAACCAAGAGACTGCCCATGCTCTGGAACAGACTTCCCATACAAGTGAAGCAAAGCACCTCACTAGCCCTCTTCAAGAGAGATCTTGATGAGTGGATGGGTAATAGAAAGTTCACCCCCGGGGATCACTCCAGTGGCTCTACTTGATAGAGGGACTGGGAACTAACATCAAGCGGCACTTCCAGGCACTTCAATGGGCTAGGCTTGTAAAGGCCCCAGACCATTAGCCTAGTACACACCCATGAACCTATAAACCTATGACAACAACTTCATTTTTAGTTTTGCCTCTTAGCTATTTTTTCAATAACCTCTTTCCTTTTAAAACACATGTGATAACAATGTGTTAATTTAATCCAGAATTGTAATCTATTCGTAACCTGAACTGCCAAAGGAACTCTCTAGCTTCTAGGAGATATTTCTAATCCATTCCTCTACTCCCAAATGGTAAATTTTCTAAAATAAAAACTTTTTTAAAACCATTGTATATTTGGGAATGTTGAAAAAGCACATTATTACTCTCGCTACACTTGGAATATAAATAGCGACTGCGGTGGTGGTGCTGCGGAACCGTTGTCGCCTCACAGTAAGACGTTGTCCTGTTCAATTCTTAGCTAAAGCATCTTGTGTGTGGAGACATGCGTGAATGGGTACGATTAACTTAAGTTTGAAGGTTGTGCAAGTCAAGAGCTGGCTTAACTCAGCGCGGCGTAAAATCTACACCACCAATCATTAGCGAACCGGAGTTCCGCTGTGGCGACCCCTAACCGGGAAAAGCCGAAAGACATAACAACAACAACACTTGGAATATAAATGTTTTTTAACTATCTTTTCCATTTCTTGTGGTTAAGTGGACACAATATGTATTGAAGAACATCCTTATCACATTTTTTGTGCTTTCTAGTCACTCAGAAAGATTACACTAAGTGCACATGTAGTCTATACTTTGTGGTAACCTTTGTGAATCCCCGTCAATATTTAAAGCTGCAAGAATATCAGGAGAAAAACAAAATTAGGAGGAAGAAGGTGTGAGTTGTCTGTGTTGTCTGTTCACTCACTTTGTGTAGACATTATTGAATGCCAGAATTTTTTTCTGTTCATGCACTTGTAACAAAATAACTGTAAAATGTTTTGTTCCCATGTTTGCAGGTAAATTTTAGATGCTTTTTGTAATATTATTTAAATTATATTTATCTGATCATGGGATTTTGCTAGATTCTGACTTGTCAGATCATGTGACTTGATAATGATGGATCAACCAAGTGATGATTTTTATTTTTATAAGGAATGTTTCTAATGTTCATGTGATTTTGTAAGATCGTGTGACTTGATAATGTGATGAATTTTAGCTTTATAAGGAAGATTTTTAATGGTTTTATGAATTCTGAAGAACTGTGGTGGACGTTACTGGATGAAAGCATTGAATTAAATAGTGTTATGCTTATTTTTCTGTTAATATTTTTCCCCACAGAGCTTTTTCTTTTTTTTTTTTTTTTTTCGATATGTTAGCAAAATGTTGAGCTGCATCTACCTGAATGCCTAGTGTACCTTTACTATATTATTTGTTAATTGTTAGTGATGGTATGGAGAAAAATATAAACACATTTCTATAAATTATAACATGTTATATTTATGAAGTACACTAAGAAACTATTACACCAAAAGTCATAACATGCTACTGACTGCTGCTGTTATAAAATGAATTTACAATTTGATTTGAATCACACACACATAACTGCTTTATCTTGGTATTTTAAAGTCAGATTTCTGCATGTGCCATATTCCAAATGTGATTTTGTATAGTACAAATGAGTGCCTTCATAGAAGGGAAAATGATGGTCAGAATATGAAAAAGAAAGAAGAAAGTTGTCAAATGTAGGAACTGAAAACAGGATTGCTTAACTCACAGTTTGGGGATGAAAATATCAATACTTTCTAAATCTGTCAGCTATTCATATTCCAAAATTAAATATATATAGAAACATTTTATAATACCTTCACCATTATTTTCCCACGCCATCTTCTTATGATAAACTGAAATTGTCAAAAAAGTAACTGCTAAACAGCAGTTGTTGAGCTAAACAATCATGAACAAACTGTTTCTGTAATTCTGTATGGGAGCACCAAAGACAGGACAAAGCGAAATTGTTTGAAAAACAGTTTAATAGTCCAGTTATCTCTAATGAAATACTGCAGCAGTGAAATCTTAATGGAAATGCAATGTACAACTTTAATACTCGGTTCATGGTTTGGATATGAATGCTGAAGATGTGCAAGCAAACAAAAAAGTGAACATTATTGTGGTTGTTATTATTAATGTATAATATATAAAATGCTTTATCTACAGCTAGAGGGTTTCCCAGTGTATGCTATATGGCTTGAAATATGCAAAAGCCAATAACGTGTCCATTTGCTCTATTACAAAATAAATGAGAGAAATGAAGATCGTTCTTGTTCATTGTTCCCGAGCAAACACACTAGGGCAGTTAGCTTACCCATCACCTCATTATAAAGACACATACCAATTTGGTGGAACAGCTATGGTAAATTAAAGATCAAGTGTGAGCAAGCAGAATGTTTTTATGGAATTTGAAGCCTTTTGTGTTCCACTAAGTTGCTGGAGAATGAGTAACCATATTAAGAAATGTGTACTGTATTAATTTTGAGAATAGAAAGGGAGGAAAAAGAAAACTATGAAGAAACAATGGGTTTTTCTAAAATTAAAAGACAACATTTGATTCCAGCTTGCTATGATTTAAGCTTTAACAGGTCGTTAACTATGATGTTTTTACACAGGCTCATTCTGTCTATGTTTTGTAATGTTCTTAATATATGCGTGTACATTTTACATATATATATATATATATATATATGAAATTAAAGTCTAAAATAGGAAAGTATTCTTCCTTTTTTGGACAGCCGACTGCTATAATTTTTGAATATTTTTTATGATTTTAGCATTCATAGTTTGTGCATTAAGAAGTCAGAAAATGTGACAGTGAACATCTGAAAATATCCAGTCTCATCTTTTAAAGGAAAGTGATTCCTTATTTCCAATAAGCGCTTTAATTTTAAGTAAAATAAGTTAAGTGGAGTAAGGAGCTAGCCACAGACTGAAAACAGTTTTATGTCTATGTTATTGGTTTGTTCAAAAAAGTGTTCTCCAATGACAAAGACTAACACATTAAAGAAAAAAGAAACATCATTCAGAAGACAATAATGTAAGCATTACATTTCAGTGTTATGACATTTGGCTCACACTTCTAATACAACTCAGCTGAAAAACTTGTCTTATATATCACATCAGCATCTTAGATATACAATCAACTTTGGGACAAAGAGATCACATTACTTCCCTTTAAAAAATAAATAAGTAAAAGCCGTAATGTTCTGTGAGTACCTTTTTAAACAGATGCTAACTTCCCAAAGTTTATTCAAATTCTTGTTGCATTAATTGACTTACAAAGTTCAGTATGCGGGTTATGGTTATAAATATTAGAACATTCTCTCCACATATTTATAATGACATATTCCATTTACTCAAATTCCCTGGAACTGTTTGGAAACAGCCAACCAGAACCTGTTGATGCAGCCATACTACATAACTATCAAGCGTTAATGCTCATTTTATAGCCCCACCCACTAATGTCACTTGAGAAACCAGGACATCCATCAAGGAGGCCTATTTTGCCTATCTAATATTGCTAATGATGGCAGCTACCCAATGAAGCATCTCCAAGACCATCAACCTGAATGTATTTTTTATTGTGTTCAAACTTCACTTCCATTCTTTGGGGTGCAAGTATCCGGGAACATTAAACATGTCCCTCAAGCAATAGATGGTGTTGGTTATTTATCCACTGCACAATGACCTCTGTTCTCAACTATAAGGTGCTGTGTATGCCATCTGTCCTAACCATTACTCCAGTAAAAAAAGGTTGGTTCTAACCCTTCTGTCTAATCACTTTTCTGGGCTGGCCTTCACAATGGTATCCAGTAAAGCTTATTAAACCTAGTTTAATAGCACAACAGATGGGAAATGGCTTTCTGCTTTTAAGGGAAGCTACTTGGCATAAAATATCATTTAGAGATTTTTCTTTCTGCTAAAATGTTAGTTTATTTTTCAAAATTCATGGGAATTATAATAAACATGGGAAAAACAACTCCAACAGGGTTAAATGGAAATGGAGTACAATCTGAACCTTTTTTGCTAAGAAAAGAAAGTGGAAGAAGAATAGAAGGATAACTAGATAGGTGAGGGTATATATAGCCATAATAGGTGCAACCATATCCATCTATCATGCCTGTAGTTCTGTACTACTTTTTAGAATTAACTGGTCTTGTATAATGTATAAGGTTCATAATTTCCAGATTAATGTAATGGGGGTTGAAGACAGTGAGGTGGCTGGTACGACTTCAAATCAAAGGCTGGCTGCAGGAGACAGCTGAATGGAGGTGGGAGCCAATGGGAGGGATGTGGCCAACTAGAAAAGGGGCAGAGCTATGCTCAAAACCACAGAAACTGGGACTTTAATAGTCCAGTTATCTCTAATGAAATACTGCAGCAGTGAAATCTTAATGGAAATGCAATGTACAACTTTAATACTCGGTTCATGGTTTGGATATGAATGTTGAAGATGTGCAAGCAAACAAAAAAGTGAACATTATTGTGGTTGTTATTATTAATGTATAATATATAAAATGCTTTATCTACAGCTAGAGGGTTTCCTGTACTATATGGCTTGAAATATGCAAAAGCCAATAACGTGTCCATTTGCTCTATTACAAAATAAATGAGAGAAATGAAGATCGTTCTTGTTCATTGTTCCCGATAAACACTAGGGCAGTTAGCTTACCCATCACCTCATTATAAAGACACATACCAATTTGGTGGAACAGCGTGGGGTATAAAGATCAAGTGTGAGCAGCAGAATGTTTTATGGAATTTGAAGCCTTTGTGTTCCACTAAGTTGCTGAGAATGAGTAACCATATTAAGAAATGTGTACTGTATTAATTTTTGAGAATAAAAGGGAGAAAGAAAAACTATAGAGAACAATGTTTTTCTAAAATTAAAAGACAGCATTTGATTCAGCTGCTATGATTTAAGCACAGCACTATGATGTTTTTTACACAGGCTCATTCTGTCTATGTTTTGTAATGTTCTTAATATATGCGTGTACATTTTACATATATATATATATATATATATATATATATATATGAAATTAAAGTCTAAAATAGGAAAGTATTCTTCCTTTTTTGGACAGCCAACTGCTATATTTTTTGAATATTTTTTATGATTTTAGCATTCATAGTTTGTGCATTAAGAAGTCAGAAAATGTGACAGTGAACATCTGAAAATATCCAGTCTCATCTTTTAAAGGAAAGTGATTCCTTATTTCCAATATGCTTTAATTTTAAGTAAAATAAGTTAAGTGGAGTAAGGGCTATACAGACTGAAAACAGTTTTTATGTCTATGTTATTAGTTTGTTCAAAAAAGTGTTCTCAATGACAAAGACTAGCACATTAAAAGAAAAAAAAAGAAACATCATTCAGAAGACAATAATGTAAGCATTACATTTCAGTGTTATAGGCATTTGGCTCACACTTCTAATACAACTCCGGCTGAAAAAACTTGTCTTATATATCACATCAGCATCTTAGATATACAATCAACACAGGACAAGAGATCACATTACTTCCCTTTAAAAAATAAATAAGTAAAGCACGTAATGTTCTGTAGTACCTTTTTAAACAGATGTAACTTCCCAAAGTTTATTCAAATTCTTGTTGCATTAATTGACTTACAAAGTTCAGTATGGTTATGGTTATAAATATTAGAACATTCTCTCACATATTTATAATGACATTTACTCAAATTCCCTGGAACTGTTTGGAAACAGCCAACCAGAACCTGTTGATGCAGCCATACTACATAACTATCAGCGTATGCTCATTTTATGGCCCACCCACTAATGTCAGAAACCAGGACATCCATCAAAGGCCTATTTTGCCTATCTAATATTGCTAATGATGGCAGCTGCAATGAAAGCATCTCCAAGACCATCAACTGAATGTATTTTTATTGTGTTCAAACTTCACTTCCATTCTTTGAGTGCAATGTATCCAAGAACATTAAACATGTCCCTCAAGCAATAGATAATTGTTATTTATCCACTGCAATGACCTCTGTTCTCAACTATAAGGTGCTGTGTATGCCATCTGTCCTAACCATTACTCCAGTAAAAAAAGGTTGGTTCTAACCCTTCTGTCTAATCACTTTTCTGGGCTGGCCTTCTGGTATCCAGTAAGCTTATTAAACCTAGTTTAATAGCACAACAGATGAGAGATGGCTTTCTGCTTTTAAGGGAAGCTACTTGGCATAAAATATCATTTAGAGATTTTTCTTTCTGCTAAAATGTTAGTTTATTTTCAAAATTCCTTGGGAATTATAATAAACATGGGAAAAACAACTCCAACAGGTTAAATGGAAATGGAGTACAATCTGAACCTTTTTTTGCTAAGAAAAAGAAAGTGGAAGAAGAATAGAAGGATAACTAGATAGGTGAGGTATATATAGCCATAATGGGTGCAACCATATCCATCTATCATGCCTGTAGTTCTGTACTACTTTTAGAATAACTGGTCTTGTACCTGTGTAAAGGTTCATAATTTCAGATTAATGTAATGGGGTTCAAGACAGTGGTGGCTAGTGACTTCAAATCAAAGGGAGGCTGCAGGAGACAGCTGAATGGGTGGGGCCAATGGGAAGGGATGTGGCCAACTAGAAAAGGGGCAGAGCTATGCTCAAAACCACAGAAACTGGGACTTTAATTAAATACACTGCCCTGGGTGCCAAACCCTCAGTATTAGAGTCCAATCAAGACAAAATCAATTGAAGAAGAAAAAAATATTTCAATGCATTGGCTACACGACAACTTACTTAATATCTAGATGGAAACAAAAAGGTTGTGAGGCATGAAAAAATAAATTACTTTTTAAATACATTACTGGAATGATAGTCAAAATCAAGTATAAAAAAGCAAGCATCACTCAACTCAAACCACTTCTCCTTGCACTACAGTTCTAATTATAATTTAGATTCAGCTTTATAAAAGTACCAAGTGACATGCTGAAAGTAGCAATCTCTGTGATACCCCCACTTGTAAAAATGTTTCTTATCCGATAAAGACCTGATGGTTGACAACAACTATTTGCTTGTTTCATGGGGAAAACATGATCAAAGTAAAAAATGAACAGCAAACAAGAAATAAAGTCAAGATAAATTGCTTAAAGGATTACTGCACAGATTATGGACCAAATATGATAGATTGGCATTCTGTTTAGTTTATGGGTAAAGCCTGCAAAGATGACTGCAAGTCTCCAACAAATGTAATAAACTTCTGAAAATACTGTAATCCTATCCTTTATTACAAATGCTGTCATATACATTTCAATACCTAAGGCTTATACATTATCTAGTTATGTAAATATTCTCTGCATGGCAACAACAAAAAGGCTTTCAATGTTGGTAATTATTTGATGACCATCAGGTAAGCTTGTCTGAGATTGTAAGATGCAAGTAAGCTTTAATAAGCAAACTGTTAAAGCACTGCTATTTAAACACAGAGCAAAAGGCACTGCAACAAAATGCATTTCTTGAATAATAAGAAGCATATATCAACAGTATAAAAATATGACAGAAAACCAAAAAATTCTGCAAAATCAAGGACAGATGAAAAGCCACTGTAGTACTTGTGTCTACCTTGGATGAGGGGATACACTGCACACTTACATTGCATAACTGCTCCTTGCCTTGCTTGAACACACCCAGAGTCACTATATGGGGAAGTGGAGTACAAGTGTGTCACAATTTGTAATGTCTCTGGCTGACGGTCCTGACATATTTGTCATACATTTCAACCTCAGAGCAAGAATTCTGGACAAAGCCATAATCAGAAGTGGGACAAAGACGCAAAAATAAGGACAATTTTTAAATATTGCTCTTATAAACTTAGAAAGATAATAGAATAATAGGTCTTGCATTAGTATGAATTTTCTGAAGGGTATGAAATCTGAAACTCAAATGTCTATTATTTTCTAACTTCATTCTTTAAAGATTTGCCACTAATTTGCCAGAAAACCACAATTTTATGAAAAACAGAACCAAAAACATGATGCAAAAATCTAAAATAGCCACACAATACAGCTGGAAACCTGTCAAAGAATGGATACTTTTTTAATATTAATACTGTTAAGATGAGCAACTGACAAAATAAAAGCCTCTACATGCATTTCTGAAATAAAAGTAATCTATAACTGATCATTACAATTATTTGTTAATAAATTTACCAGGTAAAATCAGTAACCCTCCTCCTAGCATCCCTCACTCCTCAGAAAATATTGCTACCTCATTCAACACACACTTCACACAAACCATACTATCACTAGCTAAACAACACAACCGCCCTCCCCTCCAACCCACACCTTCAACTAGTAATCTCCCCACTGCCTTCTCTTTTTCTCCTGTACCTATCGCCAACATAAAAAAACTCTTAACTAAACTTAAGCCCACCAAATTAGCAGCAGACAACCTCCCAAGTGAATACCTACAAATTGCAGCTGATGCTCTGGCCTACCCAGTATCCGTCTTGATTAACTGATCTCTGTCAGACAGTTACGTTCCCACACTGTGAAAAGTATCACATATAATTCTCCTCCACAAAGGCGGACCCTCCACAGAACTAACCAGTTACTGCCCCATAGCTATTCTCTCTCCACTCTCCAAAATACTAGAGAGATGCATACACTCTCAGGTCTCAGACTACCTCCTTACTAACAACCTCCTTTCCAATACTCAGCATGGTTTCCGACCAAACCATAGCACCACCACTGCCTTACTCTCCTTTACTAACAATATCCTTCAGCATAAAAGCAATGGCTATCTCTCCTCTGCTACTTTCCTAGACCTATCTAAAGCATTTGACATGGTCCCACACAAACAACTTATCTTTGTCCTCAATAACCTATCCTTCTCACAATCAGTCACCAACTGGTTTCAGAGTTACCTGTCTGACCGCCAACAATCCGTTGTATGGCAGAATGACACATCTCTCCAACTACCTGTCTCCAAAGGGGTTCCCCAAGGATCTATCCTTGGACCACTACTCTTGTCTGTTTTTCACCAATAATCTAGCCTCTGCCACCAAACATGGCACACTCATACAATACGCAGATGACTCAACCATCATCTGCTCAGCCCAGTCCCTACCCAAACTGCAAAACGTCACACAGGAAGCCTTTTCCTCTGTTGAAATGTGGTTATCCGATGCCCAATTAATACTCAACCCAAACAAAACTAAACTACTCATCTTCCAACCCACCAAACATACTCAAAACAACTCTCACTTTAACATCACAGCAAAAGACAACACCACTATATACCCAACTGAACATACCAAATTACTAGGAGTGGAAATAGACAATAAACTAAAATTTGACATTCACATATCCATGACCATAAAACAAGTCCACAAAAAACTAGGAGTGTTATACAGAAATAAGCAACTTCTCACCAAAGCAGCAAAGATTTCAACAGAAAATTACCACCTTATCTCCACCGTACTTTATGCCTCTCCAATATATACAAACCTAAGGCAATGAGATCTAAACAAGCTAGAGACCTGCTACAACAAAATCGCCAAATTCGCCACAGGAGCATCCTACCGCAGTCACCACTGTCTCTCACTTGCTGAACTGTGCTGGCTTGAACTCCCTCACCTCCTTCAATGGTATCAACTCTCACTCGCCCACAAACTAATAAACCATCCACTAAATGTCCCATCCCTCCAGAATCTACTCCAACCCTATCACACCACCAGACCACTAAGATCCAGCAACAAAAATCACTTGCAGATCACTAAAGCCAATAACTCTGCTGGTGAAGCACTATTCTCTTGCACCATAGCCAAATTATGGAACTCCCTCCCACCCACAATTACCTCTGTACCATCATGCACCCACTTCAAAACTTTACTAAAAGCGCACCTAAAAACATGCTGGCTATGCCCTTGCAACTCCCACTCTAATATCACCCACCCCATCCAACCACTACCTTTCTTTCCACTCCACTAACTACCTTGATTATAGCAAGCTCAGATGCTCATAAGCCTAGTACGTATTATACAGCAGGAACTTCTTATTGTAACATTTGTTAATGTCCGTTATGCACTTCACAGATAAAGATTCTAGTTGTCTACTGATGTACTATGTTCTTCATCTGTAAATATGTTGTAAGTAATTGCTATGTAAATTGTTAATCGCTATGCAGTCCAATGTAACTACTGTCTGTTTATTTTAACTGTGGAGCTTTTCTCCCCGGGCCTCCGCTGAAAATGGACCTACGTCCAGTCGGACACTCCCGGTCAACAAATATAAATAAATAAATAAATTGTAAAGCCTCCACATTTTCTTCCAAAATTGCCATTTTGTGGAGGGATTATTAGGGGGAGAGCAACATGTTTAGCCAAAATCGGGGAAAGTTGAGAGGTTTGGATATACCTAATTCAATAAAGCAGTTTATTTGCACGTACCTTTCAACCTCTTAACGCAGGAAATCTGAACAAGGCCAAATATATTGGGGGAACATACAAACAGTACTAAAAATTGCTCTTGTATAAACTTAGACAGTGATAAAATAACAGGTCTTGCTTTAGCATTCATTTTTCTGAAGGGTATGAAGTCTGAAATGGAATGTCTGTCATTATTTAGTGACTTCATTCTTAAATGATTTGCCAGAAAACCACAATTTATATGAGGAACAAGCCAAAAATAAGAAGCAAAAATCTATTCATTCTGTTAAAATCTGAACAGCTGAGAGGTATATTTCAGCCAGGGGTGTCTGAGTTTGCCACCCTTCCCCCTCACAAAATCATAGTTAAAAAGGGCCTCCCCCCTGCTGCCATTCCAATGTCCAATTACTTGGCTATTTTGCCCCATTTACCATAAACACTGTAATGTGCATACTGCTTTACTTCTACAATGATTTGCATTTAGTTTAAAAGTTTTATTTTACATTTTACAGCACAAACACTAATAGACATCTGCTAAACAAAGCAATGCAGTCTAACAATGAAAACAGACCTCACATTAAAACTTCTCTGCCCTTGAAACTCTCATTCATTGAAACAGCATTGAAACCCACATTCAAAGAAAATACATCTGGCCAGTGGCAGATAAAGATGAACTTTGGGCTGTTTTCAAATCATAGGTCCCTTGCACACAAAACATACATGTGTTCTTTGATACACCTTCCTGGTTGTATTAAATTATATTCCTTGTATAATACTGTACAGTTGTTAGACGGCATTTTAAATGTATTGTTTTGAACATTTTTCCAGCAAACAATGAAACAAAATGCATGCACCAGTAATAACAAAACTGCCCAATTCAGAACATTTCCATCATAAAAGTATACTCAAACTTCTACAATCCACCAGTATCAGTAAACAATCTCTGCAGAAGTAAAAGTCATCTAAATAATTCCACATTAGAGAGGTCTGTAACTAATGAAGAGGTTGCTGCTAGCAAACAACTTTATATTTCATTGTTTCATCTACAAGTAAAGTGCCTGTTGCCCTTAAAAATACATTGGCTATGTTACATTAAAAAATGATAAGCTAGTAATATTTCAATAGGGAATGGATGGCAAACTGATAACAGGTTCATAATTACTAGATATCTCAGCCAAAGAGGACATTCTCAGGACTGCAACACCCAGTACAACACAGTACATTATCAGCAATGCATGTACATACCGTGGAAATAGAACCTACAGCCTTCTGCATCAAAAGCAAGTATTCAACCTGTTATGCTATTAACAATGCAAGCAGACTCAGCATAAGCAGCACGAAACTTCTCTTCTCCTGAAGCTGTCAGCTCCTTGTAAAATCCACTTGACACTCAACTGTATATCTCAACTTTGCAACACAAGAAATCTGGAAAAAGCCAACATTCATTGGGGGGGACAAAAGCCCCAAAACTAAGGACACATTTTAAACATTGCTTGTAAAATCTTGGAAAGTTGCTGGAATAAAATGTTGTGTTACCACCATGCATTTCACCACCAAAGTCTTGAACCCAGGACCCTGCGCACTATGGTCAGAGCAACATACCACTATGCCAAATCAGCTGCTTTTTGAAAGACAGGAAGACTGAAACTTAAATGGCTAGCATTTAGTGAATTCAGTTCTCACCATAGCTCTCAAACTCGTAGCACAAAAAACCTGGACAACGCCAATAATGGGGGAATACAGCCCCCAAAATAAGGATAAATTTCAAATATTGATCTTATAAACTTAGAAAATTTCTGGAATAAAAGGTTTTGTTTTACCATGTACTTTCTGAAGAATATGAAGTCTGAAATTCAAATGCCTATCATTATTTAGTGAATTCAAAATCCAGAAAGCCACAGATTTTATGAGGAACAGAACAGAACAAAAATATGAGGCAAAAATCTGAGTAGCTTTCACCAGTGGTGGTGGGTAGGGAATTCAGGCTCTTGCTACCTGCACCCAAGGTACAGGGTTTGAGCCTGAGTTACTTACTCTAGCCACCACATATATTTAACTGGGGCATTCAACATGCACTCAGTTCTGGGACAAGTTAAACAGCAGTCTGGATTCCTGCACGCATGCTTAGAGTTCCAGGATTGGTTAAACAGCAGTCCAGATTCCCGCATGCATGTGCAGAGTTTTGGGACTGGTTAAACAGCATTCCGGATTCCGGCACACATGAGCAGAGTTCCAGAACTGGTTAAACAGTGGTCCAGATTCCAGTTCCGGGACTCGCAGCTAATTATTTTATTTTTTTTATTTTACAGCTGGGGGGCTGCAGTCCTGCAGTTCAATAGCATGAGCTGCCCCTGGTTGAAGATGAAGCATGCCTAGGTGTCCAGTGCCTGACTAATTAAAAAGACAAAAAGTAATGGTCACAATAATCACACTGTATTATTTTCCTGCTCTTCTAAGACAGAGAAAGACAGAGAAAGAGAATAACTTTGTTCCAAAAACATAGAATGAGATACACGTGGAATAGCTGACCCATTTGATTTGGGGATATAAGCTTAATGAAGTGTTTTGCATGCCTAGTCTTGCTACAGACAACAGGGATGAATGACCTGAATGAGCTTTCCATACAATTAAAATATGCAATCATTCCAGCAACCTAATGCAACATATTCCCTCAGATTGACCGAATGCCAGTTTGGTGGATGAGTGATAGGGGTAGTGCGTCACATCAGATGGGCAGGTAGCTGAACATTCAAAATGTTGAGGGACTGTTTCATTCTGAAAGGTGAGTGGGACTGGAGGGGTGAGAGCATTTGTATGTGTATATGTGTGTCTAAAATGCGACAGTTAGGGATGGCAGGTTGGTTAACTCATTCAGGCTCAAACCCTGTACCTTCAACACAAGACTCCAGAGCCCGAATCCTATACACCAACTGACAAACTGTTTTCAGCAAGTGTATTTTCAAAGACTAATGAGCTTATGCACATTTTCAAGGAATGTTGACTTTCTGTGCATTTTCAAGTAATGTCGACTTTCAAGGGAAGAGACGTTTACTGTTGCTCATGCTAAGTCTGCTTTAATGTGCAACTGTTTTGTTTAGCAAATGGCCATCGTCAGTGTTTGTGCTATAAATGTTAATTGTTGGTAGCACAGCAGGTAGCATTGTTACCATTGATGCAGAAGCCAGTGGGTTCTACTCCCACACCATGTACATGGAGTGCTGATACTGTGGTGCCTCCTTGTGGGGGAAGGGGGTGCTGCACTCCTGAGTGTGGTCTCCTTTGGATGAGATGCCTAGTAACTATGAACCTGATGCCAGTTTGGCAGCCACTCTCTATTGCAATATTACCAACTTACCATTTTTTTAATGTAACATAAGCAGTTTATTCTTCAAGAGCAGCTGGCACTGAATTTATACATGAAACACTAAAATATAAAGCTGTTTGCCAGCAGCAATTTCTTCATTAGTTACAGATCTTTTTAATGTGGAATTATTTTGATGACTTTTAATTCTGCAGCAACTGTATATATTGACTGATATTAGTGGATTGTAATGACAGAAGTTTGAGTGGCCTTTTGTGGTTGAAATGTTCAGTGATGGGTAGTTTTGCTTTCATTGGTTCATATGTTTTGCTTCATTGCTTGCTGGAAAAAATGTTCAAACATACAAATTTACAACACACTCTAATAAGTGGTCCTGTATTATACAAGGAACATAATTTAATACAATCAGGATAGTGCATCAAAGCACACATGCATAAGTGCAGGGGATCTATGGTTTGAAAACAGCCCAAAGGTAAACTTAATGCACCACTGGCCAGATGCATTTTATTTGAATGTGGGTTCCAATGCTGTTTCGATGAATGTGAGTTTCAAGAGCAGAGAAGCTTCTGTTCATGCTAAGTCTGTTTTCATTGTGAGACTGTGTTGTGTTGTTTTGTTTAGCAAATGGCTATCAGTGTTTCTGCTATAAAATTTGAAATAAAGGTTTTAAACATGTCTGTCATTTTAGAAGTACATTGTTTATGGTAAACGGGGAGAAACGGCCAAGTAATGGGACAATGGAATGGCTGGGGGGGTTGCTGATATATTACCCTGCCTAGGGCCCCACTTGACCGTGATCAGACTCTGGGCAGAGCACTTCAATCAGTGCCTCCCCAGATGTCAAGCAGTGAACTGGGTTGGTGCAGACTCTTCCTGCTTAGGTCAGGGTAACAAGGTTAACAACAGCCAAATTTAGGCGAGTGTAACTACCCTTTTGTGTAAGAAAACTCAACCACTGGTGGTGCTTATCTCATACAGATACTCAGGTTAGGAGGTGCTGAGGAAGAAATCCCATATATCTTAGTAGAGGCTTAGCTATTCATTTTTTAAATGTGTTATTAAAATAACAGCTGAAAGTTGTTGCTGTTTTTCTTTCAGCTTTTCCCGGTTAGGGGTTGCCACAGCAGAACTCCAGTCCGCTAATAATTGGCAGTAGATTTTTACGGTGCTGAGGTGCCAGCTCGATGTCCAACCTTCAACAAAAGCATGCCCATCCATGCATGTCTTTCGAATGCTACTCGACCACGGGGAGGACATGCAGACTCCACACAGAAGGCGCTCCAGCCGAGAATCAAATGGGAGAACCTCTTGCTGTGAGGTGACAATGCTACCGCTGCACCACCGCAGCTTAGAAAATAACAGTTGAAAGTAAGATGACAAAATCACACAGATGCAATTTCTTTGGCTAAATTCCTTTATTTAATGGCAGAAGAAATGCTGCATTGTGATGACTCTCAGGCTAAAAATTCACTTGTATTTATACAGCTTTTTTTGTGGGTGGGTCCCTGTCCTGTGCTTCCCATCTGGTTTAGCAATGCCTTTGTGGGATACTGCCAACTAGGGCAGTGCCAGTCCAGGGACCCATTGTCCACAAGGTTAAATTATTATATTTTTTAAAAAGTAACAGTATAATCTTAAACTTTACAATGGTAAAATAAAATATGTAAACTGTAAAAAAATACTAACCATTTCATTTAAAATACCACAAAGCTTGAGATTTCAAAAAGGGAGAACACTATAAGAAAATATTTTAGTCTTTATTAAATCGTGTCCCACCTTTAATCTCTGCAGCTAGTGTTGTGCATTTTTTTTTAGTTACCAGCTTTTACATTTAAATTCATATAAACAGAGGAAATTATAGACTAAATGTGGTAGAAGATGGTTTGACACAGGGAAATTAAAAAAAAAAAAACTTTCAGAGAACTATTGCTTTAATGTCCACTCCCTGTGGTGCTTTCACTTTTAGCTTTGTCAGATCTGCCACGTGAAAGATAATGAGTTGGAGGTCAGTGAATATTTGGTCAGTTATCTTATATAACACTGTCAAAATGGAATTATCTGGTAGCTTTATGAGTGATGGATGAAATAAGGGTCAATGTGCATTGTCAACGGTCATGCGTTGGGTTAACTTGGTTATGGCCATCCTATGGTCTTTGAACCAACTGAAGGTCTGTTTAAAGGAACTGGGGGCTCCAGGTTGTCATAAATCCTTAAGTGCACACATGTTTCTTTTACTGGGGAACCATGTTCTTGCCTTGATCCAAGGGAGGTTAAGGCCATGGAGATCTGGGTCAGCATAAATTGTTCGGTGTGAAAGTGGTGGGTTAAAGTCTTCCTAACCAGCATTTGAAAAGGTTGTATCAGCTGAGGGCTGACTTCCAGTTCAAGCTTTCCATAGGTCAGGGGTTTAAAAAGTTGAAATTTAATTTAAATTATGGAGCCAGGGAACGAGCTTCCCACCAAAACTGTTGTCTTCAGAGTAGTTAGTGTGGTAAGGGTGGGGTTCAGTAATGTTTTCAACTACTGCCAGCAGGATGCAGATGTGTGCCCATCTGGGCCATTGTCCTTGCTGTCTGACCACTGCCTAGATTACAGTTAAACAAGCCTGACAGTGAGCACTAATGGCGCTCTCTAATTCAGGCTATAATGATAACAAAGCTCCAGGACCAAGGAGATATTATTGTATGGTGGCTATGTGAGTGATAGTTTGAGAGTCAGTGTGCAGGGTTACTTTCCACGTGTTGGGTAAGCTTGGTTTGGCAATGCTATAACCGTTGAAATGATCAAGGTGTGCCCTGTGGTCTGGGTTCTATAAGACCACTTAGACATATTTCTACATCTGGGGAGTTTAGGATACAAAACCAGAAGTTTGCAACCTGCTCAAACTGTATTCTGATGGACAGTTTCAGACCACGGGGCTCCTGAGTGATTTTGGGGGCAAGGGGACCACCCTTGACTTATCCAGATAAACCATGTGCATTTGATTGTCTGACAAAACAAAAAGGCTTTTGTTAAAATTATATAAAACCACTAATGAAAAGGCAAAAGCACAAAATACTACGTAGACAGTGACCACAACAGCAATGGTTAAAACTTTTATTCTCTCTGATGTCTCGGCAATGATGCCTTCAAGGAGTCTGAACATTAAAAAAACACCAGTGCTTTATATAAAAAATACAATCAAGCACATAATAAGTCAATTAAGACCAAGTACCTAAATAATTAAATATTTAAAGTAAAACCCGCCAATTAAGCTTCACATTCATTCCCTTGGGTACCATTGTATCAAATTTCAATATATACAAAGCTTCCTTGTATAGAAGTCTGTTTTTAACATTTTTTGCTGTTTGAATGTTCTCTATTTTTCTAAAATAGTATCCTGTAATCCCATAGAGTGTCCCTAATGTACTTTATGAAAGTGTTCTGCCACTGAGCTTGTTTCCTTAGCATTATCAATGTCTCGAATATGCTCTATTAGCCTAATTTTGAAGGCTCTTTTAGATTAACCAATGTAAAATTTATTACAAGGGCATTTCAGGGCATAAATAATGCCCTCAGTAACACACTTAAAATAACCCTTTGTCTTGAATCTGAGCCCATTAATTCTGTCGAAAGTAGGTCTAATATATTTACAGACTTCACATTTTCCACAGGTCACAGTACCTTGACAGTTAACCCTAACATTAAGATTTGATGGGGGTATAACAAATCTGCCCCTAACTAAAAGTTCTTTATGTTCCTGCACATTTTATACAATATTTTAAGACTCTCAGGCATCCATGTATGGCAATCTTTTAATGAGTTTGAATAGCACCTTCTTCTTCTTTCGACTCCTCCCGTTAGGGGTCGCCACAGCAGATCAACTGTTTCCATTTCCTCCTGTCCTCTGCATCGTGCTCTGTCACACCAACCACCTGCATATCCTCTCTCACCACATCCATAAACCTTATCTTAGGCCTTCCTCTTTTCCTGAGTTTAAATTGCACCAGTAATATTTAACTAAATTAGTTACTACCTCACTAAAGCATCTATATGTAGTCACAAAATATATATCAGATGTTTTACTATCATTCACCAATCTTAATGTCCTATCTCTATTTGTGTATCCCTTAGTATATTCTCTACTTAATTTTGAACAGGCATTATTGAGTATTTGTTTATTATAACCTCTAGACTCAAACATAGCACAGGTTCAGAATACCTCCTGTTGGAATTATGTTTCATCATTATATAATCTGTGTAATCTAACCAATTCACCATAAGCAAAAGCCTCTATAGTGTGAGGGGGGTGGCAACTAGAGGCTGTCAGGTATTAAGCACTGCCTTCAAATTCTATGCACCTTACTGTGTAATCTATTTCCACTTTTTATATCCAAATCTACATCCAAAAAAGAAACTGTTTTACCTTTCTGGATGCCTTCAAACTTGAAATTAAATCTATTTTCCTGCAGACTGTCAATTAACCTGTTAACATCATCTTCCCCTCCCTCACACAAGAAAATGAGATCATCTATGAATCTGAAATATCCTTTTACATACGGACAATAAAATGCAGATCTGTAAATATATTCCTGTTCAAATAATCCCATGCTTAAATTAGCATACGAGGGGGCAAAAGCCTCCCCCATAGCAGTACATTGTTTCTGGTGAAAATTTTCACCATTAAATTCAAACATGTTTTTAGTTCAGTCTATGGGGTTACAGGGTACTATTTTAGAAAAAATAGAGAACATTCAAACAGCAAAAAATGTTAAAAACAGACTTCTATGCAAGGAAGCTTTGTATATATTGAAATTTGATACAATGGTACCCAAGGGAATGAATGGGGAGCTTAACTGGTGGGTTTTACTTTAAATATTTAATTATTTAGATGCTTGGTCTTAATTGACTTATTATGTGCTTGATTGTATTTTTTATATAAAGCACTGGTGTTTTTTTAATGTTTATACTCCTTGAAGGCATCATTGCCGAGACGTCAGAGAGAATACAAGTTTTAACCATTGCTGTTGTGGTCACTGGCTACGTGGTATTTTTTGTTTTTTTTGCTAAAATTATCTCTGTGGAGTTTGAGAGTTTACCCCAACAACCTGTAGCCCTTTTTGACCACTGGCTGTATTTCAATAAAACAAATTTGAAGGCAAGCACTGTTGACACTCTATTTTGGGCTGTTTAGAAAAATGTTATACCAAACACGAGGAGGTTCTCAGTCGACTCATTGCGGTGTAGACCCAAGCAAAGACACACACACACACACACACACACACACACACACACACACACACACACACACACACACACACACACACACACACACACACACACACAAAATAAATGATGGAAGTGTTTATTGGAATATATTAATTCTTCAATTCATGTACAGTCCATCTGCCTGCTACATTAGAATAGCACAGTTATGGAAAAATTCTAAAATTTAAATTTAAAGGTAAGGGATTTCCCACCTCAAATGCAGTTGCCAGCCTGGTCTGTTCATCCAGTTAAAACAACATTAAGGACTGTATTTTAAAACCTAAGTTGGGGGGTGTGAGATGAAAACAAGATATCTTTGCCTAAACCAAATGTATGTTGGATGGAGGGAGGATGGTGTTCACTGTGTTTACCTAACTGGGGTCCACCTAGTACCTGTTTAAACCTGGTATTGTTTAAGAGTGCTGTCTGTGTCTCTTCATTCATTTAATGGTATTCAACTAAGGATAACCAAGTCCTAATACTGAAAGCAAGCTGGAAAGTTAGTTGCATTAGCCCTGGTTATAAAAGTCAGCTGGTAATCTAGCTGCATTAGGGAAATAACCTGTACCTGGTTCCAATGGCAGGCAGGGTGCAGATATGGTAACCACAACAGAGGTGGAACAGCGGAGAATAAATAATGCTTTACCACATAGGTCCATAAATATAACTAAAAATGTTTTTAAAAATTCATGATACCATAAGTATAAAACCTGAAAAGGAACAATTGAGGGTAGACTGGAAAACAAAGTTAGGTAACAGTGTAAACACAGGAAACAGAGACCATGCATTAACCAACAAACTTGAACATTACACATGAAAAGCTATTGACAATGTGTCCACTGGTTTCCCCACCGTCCCTAACTGGGGTAGTGTTACTAGGGTATACCTACAAACAGACGTATATACATATATATATATATATATATATATATATATATATATATATATATATATATATGTATACATACACACACACACACACACACACACACACACACACACACACGAACACCCAACCCTCCCACCCCACCCCCACAGCTTTGTGTCCCCTGTGTCCCTCTGTTCTTTGATGATGATTGGCTTATGTTAAAAATCAATAGATGGTCATTTGCTATCTGCTCCTACCTCTGGAGTTTGAGAGGATATAAGCCAAAGTGAAATCTACATTTTCTGAAGTTTGCACAACAGACATGAACAGGAAAATATTGCCTATCTAGCCCTGGTGCAGTGGAAAGGCCTTCCTTGTAATTGCTACATTGGCTGGCAATAGAATAATAAATTCCATTTCCAGAAAAAAATATTAATAATTGTTGCTGTTGCCTGGAAATGACAGTTGATAATGTGCATAACACAGCCCAGTGTTTGGCCAAAATGATAAGTAAACTATGGTGTTGGTGGTGTATCTATGGCCTCTATCTGTATGTTGGGTAGTTAAATTTAGCTAGCTCTAAAAGGGATGAGAGGAGGTTGGCAGTAAAAAAATAAAATGAAAAAAGTTAACACATGCAAGTGATACTGGTCTATAAATACCCTAGAAAGATATAAGAACCAAACAGGAAGTATCATTTTTGGCCTTAGTATTTGTTTGATTTATGTATATATCTCATTACATCCGAGTAACACCTCCAGGTGCATCTGCAGTTAACTCCTACTGACTCCTCTAGGAGTCAGATATTGCTTGTTCATATTTACATCAATAATTCCAAAACCATGCTATGTACAAGGTTTTGAAAGATTTCATCTTAAAGCTTACACAATAGCAAACTCAACTGCATTAGTATTTGACCTCTGCCTAGTGCAGGTAAATAGATACTAACTATTGTTTTATGATATTAATTTATAGAGATATAATTTTCACATTTTTCTAAATAACTCAACAACCAGGTAACACACACAGAACTCCTTAGCCTCATATGAAAGTTCTCAGCTAGATTAATAAAATGATCTTGGCAGTATGTGTATAACTTGAGTGGTTGCTGAAATATTATAAGTTGTTTACAAAACATTACAAATGTAATAGTACTGTGTTTACTAGTAAAAGTAAGTAATGTCTTTCGGCTTTTCTCTGTTAGGGGTCACCAAGCAGAACTCCGGTCCACTAATGATTGGCAGTGGATTTTTACTGTGCCGAGTTGCCAGCCCAACACCCAACCTTCAAAGAAGGCACACCCATTCATGCATGCACCTACCTGCATGTCTTTAACATCACTCAACCGCAGGGAGGACATGCAGACTCCACACAGAAGGTGCTCCAGCCAAGAATCGAATGGGAGAACCTCTTGCTGTGAAGTGACAATGCTAACCGCTGCATCACCGCGGCCTATAACAGTACTGTGTTTACTGTGACTTATAAAATTCAGTTTAAGACCTAGAACCTAAAGAATACCACCACTATAAAAATAGTTTGTGCTGAAGAGTTTGCCATTTATACTACTTTCATAACCCTTATGGTTCCAGAGATGTGAACATCTGTTTGAAATGTGAGGACATAATTTGATTCTGTATAACGGCTTAGGCTCCACCCAGTGGAAATTACTGTGCAAACCTCCTGATCTCCATTGGAGTGAATGAGATATATATTGTATGATGTAAGAGAAATTCATGCTACAAGAAAGTCCTTCATGCCTAGGGGACCCAAGAAAGACACACATGAATATGAACAGTAGTGACCCACTTTCCATTAAATTACTGGGTTTCACGTAACTGTAAATAAACACTGCGCTGCTTTTAATTTTTGAGCCACTGTACATTGAATATTACCACACTGTAAGAAGAACAGGATAGATTTACCCCAGACAGAGAAAACTTTGATATTTTATTTGGATAGACACCTTTGCAAAAGGGAAAGGTTGGGATATTTATTCTTAAAGTAGTAACAGCAGCTTATTGAGGGTATGCAGAGGGAATTGGGTTCAAATGTTTATACTTTAAGATAAGATGCTTTACTCACTCAGATATTGAAAGAGTAAGGCACACGATTTCCTTAATCATGAGGTAGAAATTGTTTAACTGACAATGTACATACAAACAGGTATTTCCAACCATCTTTGACTGCTCTGGATAATTCCAGGGGTCTCTCTAGTTTGCTTATGACAGGAATGAGATAAGATACAGGATCTTATAGGCTCATAGGAAGTTACTACGCTAATGGTCTTTGGACCCTTACAAGTCTAGCCAAGTTCTGTCCTTTTTTCCACGATCAGCACCTATTACCCCTGTCCAAGAGAGGCACAGATGGAACCCCTGGGGTGAATTTACAGTTATCTATCCAATCGTCCAGATTGTGCTTGAAGAAGGCCAAAGAGGTGCTCTGATTGACATGACTTGCGAGTCTGTTCTACAGGTGCGGTAACCTCTGGGACAGGAATCTGTCCTTAGAGCAGGTTCTATTAATGTCACATACCAGGTTAAGGTCTTTACAGCGAGTAACCCTTGAGCCACTGGACTTATGGAGATGCAGCATTTCCAATAAAGCAGAGTCAGAGATTGTCTTATATGCAAGGCAGGGAATTGCCTCTCAGTAGTCTGTATGAAATGGAGTAAAGTGACACTATTATAGTCGATTCATATAGGACAGCTGCTGAAGACCTTGAATTCTCCTTGTGAGGAACTTTTGTGATCTCTCCAATTTCTGCAGGTACCTGGACAGATGCATATCAAAAGGGGGGTTGTATTCCATTATTGGCCTGATGAAGGAAGAGTACAGGGAGGTTATAACTTCTTTTTTTCTGGAGGCAGTGCCCTTGCTTATGAGATGAGCAATACAGAATGCCCTTCTTACCATTGTAGAGACATGGTGATCAAAGGTAAGTTTTCTGTCAATGCGTGTGTCCAGGTCTCTCGCCACTGACTGCATGCTTAGAGTGTTTCTATTCATGTGGTAGTTAGCTGGACTTCTTTGGCA
The DNA here is from genome assembly GCF_019279795.1 of Protopterus annectens. Classification (NCBI taxonomy): domain Eukaryota; kingdom Metazoa; phylum Chordata; order Ceratodontiformes; family Protopteridae; genus Protopterus; species Protopterus annectens. Next base: position 960,423,606 of record NC_056728.1, read on the forward strand.
CTGAGTGAGTTTAAAGCCATGAGTTTGGCACCAATCATTTGTTTACATAAGACCCTCTTGTAGGATGTTGGCATCATTTGGGATTCTATGACCACTCCCAGATTTTAGTCATTAGCAAACTTTGTCAGCTACAAACCTTTAGTTTTTGCTTGTACTTTGGAGAAATAGATTCTGAACAGTAGAGGTCCCAGGACTGATCCCTGTGGAACACCATTGGCTATGGGTCTGCTGTTGGAGGTGGATTCCCCAATTTTGACTGCATGGGTTCTATCAGTGAGCCAGTCAGTGACCCACCTAACGATGTAAGTGTTGATACCTAGCTGGGTGAGTTTGTCAATAATGCCTGAGCGGGGAAAAGTGTCAAAAGCCTTGGCCAAGCCCAGGTAAGCTGTATGCACAGTATTCCCCTTGTCCAGGGCTCTGGTGACTGTCTCAAAGAAGTCCACCAGGTTTAGCAGACATGATCTCCCCTGGACAAATCCAAACTGTGTAGTGTCAAGGGTTTGGAGATTACCGATATCTTTGTTGATAAGGTCCATGATGATTCACTCCATGGTCTTGCAGATAAGGCCAATCAGGCTAATAGGTCTACAGTTCCTGGGATCAGTGAAAGCACCACCTTTGTGCAAGGTGATAACAGTGGTCTTTTTCATTCAACTGGGATGAAGCCGGTGCTTAGACTGTATTGAGAAGAGTACTCAATGGTGTTGCTAATTCTTGTTGGAGCCCATCTAAGATGCAGCCTGGGATGTCATCAGGTCCAATTGATGCTGTGTCTTTGACCTTTGAGAGGGCATTTATGACCTGCTGTCTAGAGATACAAGATGGGGAACAGGTGGAAGGAATGTTATGGGGTTTGTGTGGTGGGGACAGGGGAGTATAGTTTTCACAGAACCTGTCAGCTAACAGGTTTGCTATGTCCACAGGCTCAGTGTATGTGGTATCATTAACTATCAGTTCAGCACAAATCTGGGTCTTACCTTTTAGGCTATGGCTGTAACTAAAGAATGCCTTATGGTTGTCCTTAGCTGAGGACTCTAATTCGGATTTGTAGTTTGCTTTGGAGGACTTCACTGGAAGTCTTATTTGCTTGTTTAAGCTGAACAGGGAGTGTTTCCAGTTTAGGGCATGCTCTCTCTTACTTTTGGACACCAATTTCTTCTTCTAATTGTAAAGCTTGTTAATGACAGTTGTCTACCAGGCAGGTTTGCTCTTCCTTGAAGAGCTTGTTTTGGTGCTATCAGGCATGGCCACATCAATGCAGTTACAAGTGTTTGTAAAAAGCACTGGTGTAGGACTCTGCATAGTTGCCTGTTCCATCTGCAGTGAAGCTATTTATACCATCCCTTAGAAGAATATAATATTCTTTGCTTTGGAAACGTTTTTTTAGTTTAGCTGCTGCTGAGGGGGGGGGGGGGTTCTGGTGTGATAGTTACTTCAAATGAGACTGATTTGTGGTCAGATGATCTGACAAGGGAAGACCTCACAGTGGGGGGAGGGGGTGCTACAGTGGTCCCCCATATTGGTAAGCACCAAATCTAAGATGCTGGCACTCCTAGTTGGGGTGTCCACAGCTGGTCCAGGACATTGGAGTTAATGAACTCAAGCATCAGTAATTTACCCAGTCAATGGATGGGTGATTAAAATCACCCAGAACCATGTTGTCTTTTGATGGATTCCAGCAAATCCAAGTAGGCAAAATGGTTGTCTTGATTCATGGAGGGGGTCCTGTAGCTAGCAATGATTTGAATACATGTCCTACCAATGGTTAGTTGCACCTGAAGTAGCTCAAGGGCATCATACTGTTTAACCAATCTGGAGTTGTATTTATCTTTAATAAATACTGATACACTGTCTCCTTTAGTTTTCATGCCTTCCATTTGTGGTCTGAATGTGTGGTAGGAAGTGTAACCCAGTATGCCTGGGGTGCTCTCCACAGCCTTGATCCAGGTCTCTGTGCACAGATGTCAGTGTCTTCCAAGGTGAAGACTGTTTCCAGTGAGTGCAGTTTCATACTAAGACTCCTAGTATTTAGCAGCATAAACGTGAGTTTGTTTTTTGATAAAAATGTTTACATTGGGAATTTTGTTCTTGTGACATTGCCTAAAAAAGGCACTAGGGGGGTGTCAAGAGCCTTTGCCATTAGCCAAAATCCCAGAAATGACAAATGAAGACCATTTCTGGCAAAGCAATGAGGTCTGTCAGTCATGTCATCCCAGGCTAACAGAAACTGGATCCCCTTAGAATGACACCAGAAACTAAGAATATCATTGACTTCAATAATTGGCTGTTTATATTGTGGTATGATACTAGGCAAGGGTAATATGCTGCTCAAGGCTAGGGACATACCTCCCTGAGACACAATCAGAAAGCTCAAGCACGTCTCTCTTCATGTAGTCTAGGGAGGTACATCTCAACTCGTTCTCATCAACATGTACTATGACCAAATCATAACAGTTCTTGTTGTCGAGAGACTTGAATGCCTGCGTGATCTGATGAATCCTGGCACCAGAAAGACAGGTGACCGGGGCTTTCTCCTTGTTCAGCCTAGTGAGGTAGACGTCTGTGTCTCACTACAGAGTCTCCTATGACCAAGATATTTGTAGTGAATGTGCGTTGCCTTCTGGGCTTTCATGGTGAGACACGTGCTTGTGTCATTATGTGTATTATGTGTTTTGGGTGGTATGGTTGGTTTAGTATGCATGTGTTTTGAAGGTGTCTGGTGTTTAGGTGATTTTTGCGAGTACCTCCACATATGTCAGTCTATGTGTATGCTCTGTGTCATGACTAGGAGTTGTGGTAGGTGGGCTGACAACTTGCTTTGTATTGCTATCTATTGGATGTGAGAGCTGTAATTCCATATTCATAATGAAGCAGCATCTCTCACAAATGGTACAGGAATGTTAGAAGTAGGGGGTTGTGCGTGTGCATGAGAAAGTCGCAACACTGCCTCAGTAGATCCATATCAACCCAGCTGGTAAAAGAAAAGGAGGGAAACATCATGGTCCTAGGAATAATCTTGATCTGGCTATAACAGTTAAAAAGGGAAGATAGAAGGGGAAGGTATTAGTATGTTTAGGTGTGAAGAGCTCTAGTTCAGCCAAAATTCAAATTATCCAATCAAAATGCCCTATATAGAGCCCTGTAGCAATAACTCTAGCTAGATCAGTCCAAATTGTACCTTCCTGCCACAAAGGCACAGGGAGGCCTCTCCAGACAAAAGATTAACTGTTTTACAAGCTCCAAAGGTCACAAACAGTACTAGATTCAGCAAAAAAACTGAACCTTGTCTATGCTAGTGTTTTTCCAGTGCAGCAAACAAGTAAACTGAACAAAACAAGCAGATGAACAGTAATTACAGTTGCAAGAGGACTTCGGTTAGCAGACAATTTAAAAATGAGTAAAATATAGTTGCACAGTTTAAACAAACAGAAATGCAGCAAATATTGTTTTAGTTAATCAGAAAGTGCAGAAAACAGTTGAAAATAAGCACTTGTCATGTGTAGTCTCTCAGCAGGTATTTGGAAAACAATAGAGAAAGGGCAGAAGGCTTAATTCACTGCAGCTTTGAGCAAATAAGCAAAAACTGGTTCAAACATAGGCTTTCTAAAGTAGAAAAACAGGAAACAGCCAAAGTTCAAATTACTCAACCAATCAACTTGTTATCAATGTTTTAGGTATATCCTTACTGGAGTTATTAAGATATGAGATGGAGCATTAGTGGTTTCTCCTCTGTAAATCCTAATTGCTCTGTCTAGTTCTTTAGGGCAGTAAGCTTAGTGAAGTAGATGAAATGTTGGTACTGTTGCTTTACAAAGCTGTGTGATTTGTGGTGTAAACCATGGCTTTTATACTAATGAGTAGCTCAAGGGGGAAAAATGTATGCCATTTTCCAATGAGTTAATTTTCAAGTTTAAATTCAAATTTAACTTAAAAAGCCCATGAATTTTATAAATAAATAGCACTGGATAGTAGCCATCAACAAGAGAATATAACATCAATAATAAAATAAATAAAACAAGGACACATGATCAATAGCTCAGCATACAATCAGGTTAAACTGCATGACTAATTTTCATATGCCACCTCAGCTGACTAATTTTCATATGCCACCTCAGCTGAATAGGTCGTAAGGGACTGTTTAAAACCAATAAGTATTAGGAACTCCCTCAACCAGATCAGCAGTTGGATATAAATATAAGGAATCTGTTGCCTTTGGTAAGGAAACAAATGATTCCCAGAAGTTTTGTACCACACCTTTGCAGCATTAGCAACCATGCCTCTCAACTATGCAGATTTTTGCAGAATGTCCAGATTTTTGCCTCATATTTTTGGTATGTTCCTCATAATTTTTTGATTTTCTGGCAAATAATTGGCAAACTGTTGAGGATGGAAATAAAAAATAATGACAGGTGTTTGAATTTCAGACTTAATTCCCCTTCAGAAAATTCATGCTAATGGAAAGGCTGTTATTCTATCAACTTTCTAAGTTTATAAAAGCAATACTTAAAAAAAAAAAAACTGTCCTTATTTTGAGATCTTTGTCACCCCACCCATTATTTTTGGTTTTGTTCAGACTTTTTTGCTCTAAGAGGTTGAGAGGTATGTTAGCAACCCTAAACTGGATGGGCATAGAATACTTGCAGGCTGATACTAGGCATACCGCTACCAAACGTTGGTGAAACCAAATTCACGTAGATCTAATTAGGATTACGTAGGTCAGGATTTGAACTTAATAGATGATACAAAATTTAACCAGCAGCCAAAGCAGAGTGAAAGAACTGACATCATTTCTTGGTAACTAGTTTCTCCTGACTGTAGCCAGAACAGCTGAGTTCTGCACTAACTCAGGTGATCAAGCCTGGAATCCAACAGTAGCAGGTGTAGTCCATTATAACAGTCCACATAACAAAAATGCAGGACATGTACCACCAGTGTCATGTCAGCAGATATTGCAGGATGTTTAATAACATTCTTCTTAAGAGGGAAAAATGAAGATTTTAAGACATCTGACACTGTTCCTAAATAAACACCTTTGACATAAATTCCAGTTTATCACCATAACAGGTGATGTTAGTGGATAAAACCGGTGGAAACAAAATCTGAAACTGATGAGAAAAAATTAAATAAATACATCAATAAATAAACATCAATAAATAAACATCTGTTAACAAGTTAAGCCTAATGGATGCATGGCCCTTTTTCAGGGTGAGTTGGGAAAATATGACTTGCTTAGTTACCCAGTAATAATTGTACAGGATGTTATTCCTGATTTATTGAAGCTTTTTTTGATTGGATAATTTGGCTTTTTGATTGGATAATTTGGCTGTTTCCTATTTCTCTGCCTTAAATAACTAGTATTTAAACCAGTTTGTACTTGCTTGCTCAAAGCTGCAGCGAGTTAAGCTTTCTGCCCTTGCTCTGCTGTTTAGACAAAATGCTGCGAGACTACAAAAGATAAGTGCTTATTTTTATCTGTTTTCTGCACTTCTTATTAACTAAAACAAATACATGCTGCATATCTGTTTAAACTGTGCAACTGTTTTTGTCAGGCCTAGTGAATTCAATCCTGACCTCTGTTCTGATATTGTATTCCACCTAGCCGCCCAACTGTTGTTGTGATGTTAAAGCTTGGTGCCTTTTGAGTTGCCGCCTCTACTGTAAATTTGATATTGGATATTCCTCCCAGTCCCATTACATCAGCTCATTCTACTGAGTACAGTGAGATCAGTTGTGAAGGCCCAGTTTAGCTTCTTAACCTTGAATTATCTTCTGTCTCCTCACTTTCTACTTAAAATAATTGTGCCTCTTCCTACTTTATTTTGCTTGTACTTAGGTGTTCAACTGCATTTAGTTTGCCACTTTTGTTACTGCTTGTCAGTAGCCTTATTAAATTAATGACAGTATTCTACTGAATTGCTGCTTTATTTGAGCTGTTTTTTACTGTTGTGATTGTGAGCTAATTTATCACATTTGCACTGTTTTAAAGCAATTTACTGATTAACTGCATTACATTAATGTTTAACTGTATTTCATTGCTATTTACTGCAATTCATTACTGTTTAGTTGCATTTTAAAGCATGGCAATACTGTTTATCTGTATTTTTTCATACTGTAAGTTCCATTTTTGTCTGTAGTCGTTAATCTGTGTTTTTTGTGAATGTTACTGTGTTCTTAACCTTTAAGTTGAGTAGCATAGTCTGATACAGGTTTGTTGCATCCAGCACTGTAGCTGCACTGTTTTTAACCCTTTGTGAGGTATTACAGCTACACATTTTTCACTTAGTAGCACTTGTGTGATCACCTAGTACTACTACACTTTGACCTTCCACCCTTTACCCTCTTAGCTCTCTCTGGCCTCTCTCCCTCAGTGTCTGACAAATATGGATGGACAATTTCCTACGTTTTCTCCTGCCAGTCTGGTTGATATGGGCATCCTGCCTTGTGTACACAGGCAACCCTCTACTACCACCACCTATGAACACAATTTGTGAGAGATACAATTACATTAAGAACCTAGAGACAATGCTCTCATCCTCGCAAGCCAGTATAGTATATCTAGTACTATGAAGGTTGTCAACACAAACACCACACCTCAGACACCACTCCCACCTACATAACACATACCCACATATGCAGAGGTCCTCAACAAAACCATACCCAAACAAAGGAGACCTCTGAGGCAAAAAACACACCAACTCCACTGTCCACCACACCACACACCACACATAGTGCAAACACCCATGTCTCACACCCACTAAGGTCTAAACATAAACCCAACATATTAGTCATAGGAGACTCAATTATGAGACACACAGATGTGCCCCTCACCAGGCTGGATAAGGAGGAAATCATGATTAGTTGTTTGCCATGTGCCAGAATCCGCCATGTCACCCATGCACTCAAGTCTCTCAACAACAGGTACTGCTATGTCATAGTCCATGTTGGCGTGAATGACTTCAGACATACCTCCCTGGACTATATGTAGAGAGACATGACATAGCTCGCAGAATATATGTTCCAGGCAGGTTCATTCCTAACCTTAAGCAGCATTCTACCATTACCCAGAGTGATGCCTCAATACAAACAAAAAATGACTGACTTTAACAACTGGCTTAGATTTTGGTGTCATTCCAAGAGAATCCAGTACCTGACAGCCTGGGAAGACATGACTAGCAAATCACAATGTTTTCCCAGAGACGGCATGCATCTGTCTCCCTTAGGCTTCAGGCTCCTGGCGAAGGTTCTTGCCTCACCCATAGTGCCTTTTTTAGGCAATGCCACGAGGTCAAAATTATCAACATGAAAATTTAATCAAAACACAAATTAAAAGTCATCCTGCTAAATGCTAGGAGTCTAAACATGAAACTACATTCATTGCTAGCATTCTTAACCCTGGAAGATGCTGACATTTTTGCAGTCACAGAAACCTGGTTCAAAGCAGGATAGAGCACCCTAGCCATACCAGGTTACTCATCCTATCATACATTCAGACCCCAAACCATGGGGAGCAAAGCAAAAGCAGGTGGAGTTGCAATATATATAGAAGACATACACACTTCCAGGCTGGTCAAACAGTATGACGCACAGGAGACACTCCAGGTACAGTTAACCATTGACAGGACTCCTATTCAAATCATAGCTGGCTACAGGCCCCCAACTTTGACAGAAGATGCCCACTCCACCTATCTGGACCTATTCGAATCTATCAAGATTCAATCCTTTACCATGAGCCTGGGTGACTTTAACTATCCAACCATAGACTGGAAGAACTACTCAAGCCAAAACACAAATGCCCAGAGATTCCTTGATTTCATCAATGCAAATGCCTTGGACCAGCTGGTCAACAGTCCCACAAGAGGTGAAAATATCTTGGAGCTGGTATTAACCAACATGAGTAACCACTACAGCATTCCTACAGTGTCATCCTGGTAAGATCCGACCAAAAAGCGGTCACTTTCAAAGTCACCATCTCCCCCCCCCCCCCCCCCCCCAGCTAGGGTAAAAAAAAACTTCTACAAAGCTGATTACAACCTCCTGAAAGAAGGTATAAACAGCTTCACAGCCCCCCCCCCCCCAGGAACCTACACTAAAGTACTATATGAGCATTTATATATCTGCATAGAATCAGGAATACCCGACAGGACAAAATCTTCTTCCTCAAGGAAGAGTAAACCTGTCTGCTGGACATCTGCATCAAATAAACTCTATAATAAAATAAAAAAAATTGCTGTTCAGGAACAAGAAGGAGCAGGTGCCCAATTGGAAGCAATCTCTCCTTAGCCTGAACAAGCAAATAAGAGCACTAGTGAAATTCTCCAAAGCAAACTTCAAGTCCAAACTGGCCACATCTACTACAAATTACCACAAGGCTTATTTATTATTTATTTATTTATTTTACATTTGTTAACCAGGGGTGTCTGACTGAGTTGAAAAGGCCCTTTTTCAGCAGATGCCAGGGGAGAAAAGCTCCACACAGAAAAATAATTACAGATACATTTAGATAGTCAGACATGATCGGTATACACACAAATTACAATAGACACGTTTTTACAGTTGTATGCAGCACATCAACAGTTACAGTGGAGAGAAGAAACAAGAAAACATTAATTTAAAAATAAAGGTAATTAATAGATTTGTGATGTACAGCTGAAATTTGGAACATAGGTAGAATACATACATAGTACATACATTGTTCATTAGCCAGTGTATGTCAGTAAGAGTGAGAACTATTATCAAGTGCTCTAGGCTTAGTATGTGTACCTTATCTGCTTTCAATAGCCTGGGGAGCAGTCAGGGCACTGCCAACTTTGCTTGAGATGTTGCCTAATGAGGTTTTTAAAGGAGGCTTTGGACGATGTGTTTTTGTATGCTGGTGGGGAGACAGTTCCATTTTTAGCCACTGAACTACTATACAGTGCATCTCCAAAGCTATTGTAGCTGTTTGACTTATAGTAGTAGTTTGTTTGATGATCTAAGAGGCCTTTTGACTGAGTGATGTTGTACTAGGGTTTTTGAAGGCAGAACACTTATTGGGGAGGTAATAGATAGAGTGACAGAGGCAGAACTGATTGTAGGTTAGGAGGTTGGGCAGTTCAAGCCAGTGGAGCTGGCTCAAAGCAGTACAGTGATGTGTTCTATATGAGAAATTTGCAGGAAAGCGAGCAATTCTGTTATAGCAGGCTTCCATTTTGCTTTGTTCAGTTTTGTTGAGATCAGAAAGAATGGGAGATGCATAGAGTAGTGTGGATAGAAGCTGGGAGTGAGCAATGGCTGATCTTGTGTTGTTGGCAAGAAACGGTTTGATACGGTAGAGTGACCCCAGTTTGGCATGTACTTTTTTAATAGTTAAGTTGAGATGACTATCAAATTTTAGGTGGGGGTCTATGGTTATTCAAGAAAAAAACGCTGACCAGCAGACAATGGTATACTGACAAGTAATTATCTTTATTATGCCATAAGGCACATAAAAAAGGCAAAAAGCCTACAGTTCAAAATCCAAACCGGTTTTGGCTTATATATCAAGCCTTCATCAGTGAAGAACAAAAAGCAAAAAAGAACTAAAAAGGCTGCCTGCCTTATAAAGGGAACACCTGTCAATCATCATTACAAACAGTTAATGAACTACAGATGGGAGCAAAGGTTTTAAATATTTGGTTAAATATTGAGATAAGGGTTCAGTTAATGAACCACGGCCAAACACAATAGGCATCCCCGATGGATTGTCCAAAATATTTATGCACTTTGGGTAAAAAATTGATATAAGGCAAAACTGGGTCAGAGACAGCCAATTGCTGTTTGATGTACTGTGAAATAATGCCTTCCTCCTCAGCTAAAGATAAAAAGTTATCAATTTGTTTTTTATAGGAAGCCGTAGGATCCAAAGGCAAATGTGTATAATAACAAACATCAGATAACTGTCTCAATGCCTCCCTATTGTATTTGGCCCAATCTTGTACAATCACCGCTCCCCCTTTATCAGCAGCCAAAATTACTAATTCATGATTGGAAGCCAACTCCTGTATACATTCAGATTCAATCTTTGAGACATTGTTATGGCCCACTTGGTGTTCCCTACCATCAAAATGTAAATCCCTAAGTACACTTCTCTGAAAAAGCAAAACATTAGGTGGTCAAAATGTAGATTTCTGGTAGCAAAAATCCTAATGAGAGCCAATAGTAGGTTTGTCCTGAAAGAAAAGTCTTAAATTCAAAAGCCTACAAAAGGAAAGAATATCATTAGCAAAATTGTCCTCGGGAACAAAGAAACCAGGGATAAAAGATAGTCCTTTATTGAGAATTTTAATATGCATAGATGACAAGATGTGAGAAGAAATATTAAGCACATTACAATTGTTTACTTTTGGGTAAACATGCGCAACAGGCCCTCCATGTACTACGCTTGTGTCCACCCCCCCCCTTTGTGTATGCCTAAAGGGGTAATATTATTTCTCTTGGGTGTGGGTGAATCTGTGGTGCCCTGCACATCAGATTCAACAGCAGAGGAAGAATCCTCAACTGAAGTATCATACTGTGACCCTGATTGTTTTAAAATAGAACGTGGTCTCTTCCTCCTGGGAACAGACCGAGGTGAACTCTGAAATCTAACATGTTTAACATATGTCTTAGAAAAAGGATCCCCACTAGAATAGTCAGTTAAATCTCTCAAAAACTTGTCTTTTTTTCTTTTCTTTAAGTTGTGTTTCATGTACCAACAATTCATCCCTAAGTTTGTTAAGAAGGGACACAAATAAAGATTGCCCCTCAAATTTCTTAATGGATTCACACATATTAGTAACCTCAATTAAGTCCTGATCAATGGTCGCCTCATAATGATTAATTAGGACCTCAACAAGTCCCATCGTGGCCTTATGTTGGGCTGCACCCCAAGCCTTCACTAAATTCTCATTCGGATTATGAACCAATGGTTGGACCTTAACCCTAAGGCCCTGAGGGTTGATATCCTTAGCCTTGTAGGCCTTAAATAATCTTAAGTGCCAAATGTTATAATTTCATACTCTTACCCAGTTTGGAAAAAAGGGAAGTACATGATTCCTGATCAGGGGTAGGAGTACAGTGATCCTGTTCAGGATGTGTATCATCTAGCCCAAAAAAAGGCCAAATCATTAGGATCAGAGGCAAGCCCTTGTAACAGTCCATTAATATCCATATCCAGAATACATAAAATCCAAAATATTATACTGAAAGAAATAATGACCATCAATATGATTCTGACTTCACAAAATATCTATTTGGAAACTGTAAGGACCAATCAAAGGAACCTTATCTTCACATTCCAAAATTATAAACTGCGCCCAGTCCAACAACTAAACAGCAACTAGGGCTGGACAATAGCAGTAAAGTAATAAAAAATCTCAACATAGCATCAATAACATCACCCAAAATACTAAGTCCCAAGATCAACGGGACAATATCAGTCAAAAAAAGTGTGATTGACACTACCCAGAAAATTTTTGAGAGAATCGCTCATCAACAGTCTGTAATAATGCTGTTAACTGGATAGGAAAAAATAATAATAAATGGACCGAAGGCAAACTCCTGTAATTCAAAATACAGAGTCACAGTAAAATACCCCTGCAACCCAATTACAAAATCTGGGCAAGAGAATAAAAGGAATATAATAAGGAAAGGGATATCACCCCCCAAAAAAGGCATAATATGGACCACCAATGGAAAAAAACTTATATTAAATAGAATGACTAAAGACATGGGAGTAAATAAGTAACTTCACCCCAACCTACTATAAATAGTTATATACAATGTAAAGACAGAAGTCTGAAACTAACAATTACCTAATGTTGTATCAATACACTACTGATAAAAACATGCTGTACATCGACCAGATCAGAAAAATATTCAAAGTAATGATGTTAGTACAAAACTAGGCACAAAAACATTGTGTTAACACACAGAGTACCATAAAGAACACAAAGCATACTTTGTATTTTAAACAAAGAACATAAGTCATGAAAGAGTTCAACTGAATATTGAGTCCCTTATAAGACCAAAAAGGTAGTTCATAAATAAGTTCCAATGAAAAATCAAAAATAATTTTACAATTGACATGACATTAGTGAAAATACAAATATTCACCACTTTCAGCCAAAATGGCCAATGAAAAATGGAACAAAGTCACCTGGTTGTTCCCGATATAAAAATGAATCCAAGACAAAAAAAAAAAAACAGTTATGAACAGTTATAATTATATAGTTCCTTCTTGATTAGAAATGGACAATTGAATCCAAAATTGGAAGAATAACCAGTCCCTGAATCCAAATGACCCACCGAACAAGCTAACAAGCCGCTATCTACTCCACCAGCACACGAAAATACCAATAGCACCAAGATAAAGGCATCAATAATGTGTGACATCAACAAGTTGTTCCCAATGTAAAAATATAAATCCAAAATCTGAAAAATGATGATGATGTAGACACAACTAATACAGTCAAACAATAGTTCCAAAGTTAGAAAAATGGCCAGTTTCCTGGATCCAAACGACACCGAACAAAACCGCAAGTTGCTCACTTCTCCGCCAGCTAATGGGAATCCCAAAGAAGTCACAAAAGAGTCATCAATACTACATAGCCAATTTACGATAAGGCCCAAGAGCAAGGAGTTGGAAAGAGGGTTTAAAAATAAAAAATAGATGTTGGCATACTCCTAAATCAAATTCAACTATTAAGTAAAAAATATACTAGAGAGAAAAAAAATCCACACGATGACGACAAAGTTCTGTATGTTGAGCTGTAACAACAGCAACGTGCAGGACACCACAGACCCACAGCAGGGAAAAAGCAAGCAACAGCAAAACACAGTCCCTGCACGTAAGGCAACTGCCAGGTCTCAATAAGCAAATAAGCAAATCAGGAAAAAAACACAGACAAGCAGACAATGGTATACTGATAAGTAATTATCTTTATTATGCCATAAGGCACATAAAAAAGGCAAAAAGCCTACAGTTGAAAATCCAAACCGGTTTCAGCTTATATATCAAGCCTTCATCAGTGAAGAACAAAAAGCAAAAAAGAACCAAAAAGGCTGCCTGCCTTATAAAGGGAACACCTGTCAATCATCATTACAAACAGTTAATGAACTAGAGATATTCATTTAAACCAGGATGAAACAACCCACCCAAATTAATAATCCATCTTTTCTCTAATTTATTAAGGATGTCATGCCAACCAGAAACCTTTCCTGTATTACCTTGACTCGTATCAATGATAGTAAAAGTAAAATGAGCACTGGAGTGTTTCAGTGTGTTTGTATAATGAGCACTGGAGTGTTTCAGTGTGTTTGTATAATGAGCACTGGAGTGTTTCAGTGTGTTTGTATAATGAGCACTGGAGTGTTTCAGTGTGTTTGTATAATGAGCACTGGAGTGTTTCAGTGTGTTTGTATAATGAGCACTGGAGTGTTTCAGTGTGTTTGTATAAAGGGTGGGAATATTTTGTGCAGCACAGATTAAGGTAGTGTCATCTGCATACTGAATAACAGATGCATGCTGTGTGGAGGTGTGGAGGTCATTTGTGAAGACTGTAAACAGTAGTGGTCCTAAGATAGAACCCTGTGGGACTCCTATAGTTATGGGCAGCTGAGGAGAGAGAGACTTTTCCCATTTCACAGCCTGGTACCTGTCAGTTAAGTAGCTTTGGAACCAGGTAAGAGTGGAATTTGATAGGTGATATTGCTTTAGTTTGTTTAGTAGGATTTGGTGTGAAACTGTATCAAATGCTTTGGACATATCCAAAAACAGAGTTGACACCTGCAGGCCTTCATTTTTGAGATGGTTTATTGTGTCTGTGAAGCAGAGGAGAGCCGTAGTGGTACTATGGGCAGGTCTGAAACTATGTTGAGTAGGTGACAGGATGATGTTGTCTAGGAGATATTTTAGCACCTGGGTATGGATGCATTTTTATAGGATTTTGGTCAGGGGAGAGAGTATAGCAATGGGTCTATAATTATTAAGTTCAGTGGAGGTCCTGCCTTTATGTATGGGTGAACATAAGATATTTTCCTGAGCTTGGGCACATAGTTTTCAACAATTGATCTGTTTATGAGAGTGGAGATTGGGATAGCAATAGCATCTGCTGTGAGTTTCAAGAAATAGCTGGGGAGTGTGTCGGCTGCTGTTGACATTTTTTAGTTTGGAGAGCATGCTTTTGATTAAGGTGGTGGAAACTGTTTTGAGGGTAAAGCTTGTATTAGTATTATTTGTGTTGGAGGGGATAGTGAGTTTGGAACTGTCCTGTGATACTAAGGAAAGAATTGAGTTCACAAAGTGGGAGTTGAATTGTGTTTCGATGGGAACTTTAGTGTCAGGGGTGGTTGGTTTGGAGGTATCCTTTTGGGTGGGTTTTAGTAGCTGGTTTACATTTTTTCAAAAATTTTTGGGGTTGTGTTGGTATTTAGTTTGTAATGTCATGTAGTAGGATTTTTTCTCTAGCCTAATGCATTTTTTTCCACGGTTGCACAATTCTTGGTACTTAGTTAGGCTTTGCGTTTCTTTGTTTTTTTAATAGTAAAGCCAAGCAGTGTCTCTGGACTTGAGGATTTGTTTGGCTTCTTTACTGAGCCAGGGGTTTGTAGAGGTTCTAACCTTGATTTTGCTCAATGGAGCAACAGTGTCTAGGTGTTGTAGAAATGTTTTGTTGAAATATGCTACAAACTGGTCAAGTGGGAGGGTTTTTAGGGGAGTCAAGTCACAGTTATGGAGTAGAGTATTGAGGACCTCAGGAGAGAAATTCTTTTGTGTTTCTAGTGGATTTATAGTTAATGGTTTTGCACAGGCTTGTTCTACTACGTATAAGGTATATTATGTTGTGGTCACTTAAGGTATCTGGGAGACTGCCTGTGTGGGGTACAATGTGGGGTTGTTAGTTAGGACCCAGTCAAGGACGGATTCCCTTTTAGATTTTTTTTATCACATCTAGTTAGAATTTGGATTAGCTGCTGGTAGCCATGGAGATTTATTAGATTACTTTGTGGTTCTGATATACAGGTGAATCAATCTAAGTTGAAATCCCTCAGAATAAGGGTTTCTTGTGATTATGTGGAAGAGCACCATGATAAAAAGTCTTCAAGGCTAGCAGGTGTATTACCAGGTGGAATATAGATTACAATTATGGTGATGATCTTTTTAGAGTGAAGTTGAAGTTGTGAGATAAGTATGTCCCAATTATTGGGGGAGGGGCTTTCTTCATATATGTCTACAATCTGAAGGGAAGCACCTAGATCTGCTCAGAAGTGGTGGTCAAGGACACCACATACATAAAGACCACAGATATAACCAACCTGCTGGCAGACAGGTTCAGTGAAAGCTTCACCCCTCTGTCCCCCCATCAGTAAATCAGGACATCACTAGCACCCACCCCCCTCCCCTTATCTCAAGGGAGCAATTCATCAATGCCCCCTCAAAAGCAAATAATACAGCCTCCATGGGACCAGATAACATCCCAGGCTGCATCCTACATGAACTCAGGCAGGAACTTGCAGCACCATTAGGCACCATATTCAACCAAAGTCTGAGTACCGGCTTTGTCCCAGCCAAGTGGAGGACAGCAGCTGTCATTCCTTTGCCCAAAGGTACAGCATCCACTGATTTAGGAAATTATAGACCCATCAGCCTAACTAACCTGATCTGCAAGGCATTGGAGCGGATCATCATAGACCTCATTAACAAGGACACTGGCAACCTCCAAACACAGAATCTCCACAATTTGGTTTCATCAAGGCGAGGTCATGCCTGTTAAATCTGGTAGACCTCTTTGAGACAGTCATCAAATCCATGGATGAGGGGAAGATGGTGCATACCACCTACCTTGACCTGGCCAAAGCCTTCGATACTATTCCCCACTTGAGTATAATAGGTAAACTTTGTCAACTAGGCACCAATCCATATGTTACCAGATGGGTAGCAAACTGGCTCACTGATAGAACCCACCTAGTCAAAATAGGGGAAGCCACCTCAAACAGTCAATCTGTAATGAGTGGAGTACCCCTGGGATCAGTCCTGGGGTCTTTGTTGTTTGGGATATACTTTTCTGGGGTACAGGCCAAAATCAGTGGGGTATGGCTGACTAAGTCTGCAGATGACTGCAACCTGGGCACTGCCCTCAATTCCCCTAGTAATGTGGACAACATCCAGTAACTGGTGCCAGAAACATGGCCTCAAACTGAATGCCAAAAAATGCATCATCATCATCCCCTTGGGGAGGGTGACATCCCCACAAATTATCACATTAATAATAAGGTCCTAAGCATGCAATCAGTCATGAGGGACTTGTACATCCAGGTTGATAGCAAACTGACTCTTGACCACCATACTGCCGCCATTGTAAGGAAACCTTTCTACATGGCCCACCTCATTAGTAAGGGTATCTCATCCAGGGACAAGGAGGTCATAACATCCCTGTATTCTTCCCTTATAAGACCCATTATTGAGTACAGTGCCCCTTTCGGCATGTACCTCACAAAACACATGCAGAAGCTGAAGCGACCACAGAGGTTCCTTACCAGAAGAATCCAGGGCCTCAAACATCTACCCTACACAGGCTAAAAGCCCTGTCCCTCTACTCAGTCTCCTACAGACTCCTCAGAGGTGACCTCTGTCTGGCATACAAAGCAATCTCAGACCCTGCCTTGATGGACTGCTGCATATCCGCAAGTCAAGCTCCACTCGAGTAACCCAATCACACAAACTCCACCTGGTCTGTGACATCAATAGGACTTGCTGGTGGGGCAGATTTCTATTCCAGAGACTCCCCATTTTGTGGAACAGACTCCCTCTCCATGTCAAACAGGGTACCTCATTAAACTTTTTTAAGCACAACCTGGATAACTGGATGGGGAACAGAAAATACATCCCTGGGATTCCACCAGTGTCCCTGCTGGACAGTGCTGACTTGTCAGAACATGGGCTAAATTCTTGGCTAGGCTTGTAAGGGCCTCAGCCTAGTAACTTCCTATGATCCTATGGTGCCCCTCTGTAAAGGTGCCACTATGCACACTGTTATCTCTGAATTTCTGCCAACATGCTGAAAGTGTTCATCTGGGTTTGGAAATACTGGTACAGAGTTACATGGATTTGGAACTGCTAGTGCTGATAGCACCTAAGTGTGCTACAATAAATGCTATAAAACCCTGTTAGCCAGTGTCAGCAAGTGCTAGCCAGTTATGCTAACTGAAGTGCAAGAAGTAAAAGAACAAGCATGTTCTAAGGGGAAAATTGAAGAGCAGACTTTCTGGCACCGGTAATAGTTTATCTAAGCTGAGCGCCGCTGTATGGTGCAAAAACAATAGGCTTTTAACCCAGAAAGTTGAAAGGGATGGAAAAAATGCCCAAACAGCCAATAAACTACAATTTTTGGACCAGAAACCATTCCACTTGTGGTAGATAAGCTACCTAGTGCTTAACACTCCCAATGATAAGCTAGAAGGCTTCCCTCCAACACAGAAAAGTCTGGGGGGCTCAGAAACTTACAAAATAGTCCTGGATACAGCAAATCTGTATCTGGACTAGATTAGTTAGAGGAAAGATGGGAAATGAGCTTAGAACTTTTTTTCTTTTTCTTCTTTTTTTTTTTTTTTTTTTAGCAGAAAAGCAGTTAGAACAGTAGCAAAAACTCTTTACATGCAGTACAACCTAGCCCTAGCACACTTGAGCGTGTAGCAATAGTAAGGCAATTACAGTTTAATTAAATGCAGCTAAATTAAAAAATGACAACAAACAAGTGCAGAGAGGAGTAAATTATAAAAAAATCAAAATGGAGGCACTTAGATTATCTCTTTTCTCCTTCTTGTTGCTCTTGTAGTCTGCAGGATGCCAAAAACTGGATCCACGGAGCTTAAATAAGCACAAACCCACGTAAACATGAGCTTTTAAACCAGAAAGTTGAAAGAGACAGAAAAACTGCCAGGACCTATGAGTGACCTGAATGCACATATCAGGACAGACAGAACAGGATATGAGAACTGCCTAGTTCCAGATGGGTGGGGAAACGGGGAAAAAAGGAGGACAGGCCATTCTATACTCTGTCGCTCTTTTTAAAGCTTGAGTTGCAAGCTATTTGCCAGACAGGTCACAAGCTCACAAACTTGCAACTCAGAAAGTCTTCCTCCTAGTAAGGAAAGGGCACTGTGATCAAATCAGCCATTGCAAAGTCATCCCCGGTGAAACAGTTGGCCCACAGCATAAATCACTGGTTGCCACAATCGGCTACCAACAGTGGCCAGAGAAGGCTCTAAGAAGAATGGCAGCACCTTAGAACAGCATGTGTCAGGACCACAGAACAGATATGTGGCCAAGCCAGGTATAGAAATAAGGTACATGAGGAAAGCTGGTGGTGGAATGTAGAAGTCCAGGAAATCATCAAAAGAAAGAAAGGGTGAAGGAAAAAGTGGGAGCTGGAAAAGACAGATCACGCCAGGAAGGAATACTGGTTGGCTAACAAAGAGGCTAAGAATGGAGTTGCAATAGCAAAAAACAAGGTATCACAGGCACTCTACCAGCTTCTGGAAATTGAGTCAGTAGATTGCACAAAGAAATTACATCAGGTTAGGGATAAAAGACAGAAAGATAGAGAAGATAGTCAAACACCCTTCATAAGAGATGCCAGCGACAAACTGCTCACCAGTCCACAAGATATCAAAGGAAGATGGAAGGAGTACTTCCTGCAGCTTCTGGATGAAGAAACCCCCACAGAAGCTATACTGCCCCAGAATGATGATAGAAGAGGAGGAGACCACCAGACCACCACAGAAGAGGTAAGAACAGCACTAAGGAACATGAAGTCAGGGAAAGCAGTAGATGAGGTCAAAGCAGATATAATGAAGATGTTCGATGAAAACGGGGAGAAATGGCTGCTGAGGGTACTCATCTGAGATGACTAGGGAATAAGCAACTGTATGCAGTACAGAGGCATCAAACTCCTGTCACATTGTGTGAAAGGTCTGCAGAGAATGACTGATAAATATGCAGAGTAGTTGAAAGAAACATGGGAGATGAGCAGTTTCGGATTCAGATCAGGATGCAGCACAACTGATCTGGTATTTGCAGTGAGACAGATAGTTCAGAAGAAGCTAGAGATGGAAAGAGTCCAACTGGGCATTCCTGGACTTGGAGAAATCATATGACAATGTAACAAGAAAGCAGATTTGTGCAGTCCTGCAGTGGTTTGAAGTCTCAGAAACATTGGTAAAATTAGAGAAGGTTATGTACAAGGACCCAATGGCTCAAGCACAAACAGTGTTCGATTTCACAGAAGGGTTCCCAGTGGGAGTGCGTATGCATCAGGGTTCAGCTCTGAGGCCACTGCTGTTCATACCAGTGATAGACTACATTAGCAACCAGGCTGGAGGGAACAGTTCAACAAAGTTGCTGTATGCAGACAATGTGGCATTATAGGCAGACTCTGAGCAAGATCTTCAGCAAAGGATAGGAGAATAGAATGAAAAACTGGAGGCACATATGATGAAACTGAGTACAGATAAGACCATTGTAATTGCAGCAAATAGGAGAAATCAGAAGAAGATGAAAACTGAGAGGGAAAAATAGATGAACAGGTTAACAGCTTCAAGTATCAGGGAGGGATGGTTGAGGAGAAAGGATGTCTGAATAAAAAGGTCAAAGCTAGTATCAGTTTTGCAACCAACTAGCATACAAGTGTCAGGTGTATAATATGACAGAAGAATGTTAAAGAAGCTGAAAAGTAAGGTGAATAAAGCAGTTGTGTAACCAGTACTACTGCATGGTACAGAAACCTGGGCAGTAAAGGCAGAGGAGTTGAGGAAGCTACAGGTGATGAAGTGCCTAAAATTTCTTGCAAGATGCACACTACGGGACTGACAAATAAATAAGGACATCAGAACAGAAGCCAAAGTAGCTCCAATTGCAGAAAAGGTGAAGGATAACAGATTACAGTGGTTCAGGCACATGTGCAGAAAAGTAGAAGATGATCTGGTGAAGATGATTTGGAACGGACAAACATATGGCAAAAGGAAATGACAGCATCCAGCAAAGAAGTTTGTGTGAGACAAGACCTGCATCAGTTAGGCATGAGTGTCAAAGAAGGCAGAAGAGTGGCATTGGATAGTGAGAGTTAACATGGCACCCCAAACCCATGTAGAAAATGGGGAAAAGGGGGCAGATGATGATGAAGCAGCTTGAGGACCTGGTCTACTCCAACCTACACCAGGGACCTATGCTAATGGTGTGAGGGCTCTATATGTCCATACTGGCCAGTGTGTGACTCACTGGCCAGTTGGCACCATAGATCCTAACCCCCTCAGTATCAGGGTCTTCCACTGCAACACCTGAAGTTGAAATGTTTGATGTCTTGTGGACTAGGATTTGTTTGGGTTGCACTTCTCTTCACCTGTCTATATGTCTTCCATATCAGAGTGTCCAGATAATGATACCCTATATAATACATTTTAAACCTCTTTTTAAAAAAAAATAATATTAAAATAAAAGCTGCTCTGTCTACCACTTGCTTTAACTCTTTCAAGCATGACTGCATATAGATGTGTTCAGCCACAATTTCTGAGTATGTACAAAACATTAAGGCTTTCACCCAGTCATTCACATATATTTTTGCTACAATACATTTATCAGAATGTCTTTGCAGTTTCTTATTCAGTAAGAGTAAGCTGTACTTACTGTATTTCCATAAAGATGTATTGGTGATCTTTGCAGATAGCCATTACACAAGTGTGAATCTCGAGACTATGAATACAGCTCCATATCATCACTTGCCACAAGACAGACTGTAACCACCCAAACCTACAACTTTAGGAGACATTCCAGGGCAGGACCAACATTCCAACCCACAATAAGTAAATTGCACAGCTTGGACCACATCTCTTCTATCCGGCCTTAGGCATAGGCCAACTAGGCGGCTGCCTAGGGCGCCGGTCTAGAAGGGGCACTTTTCCAGTATTTATTTGGTGTAGGTATACCAGGATGGGGGCACCAGGCAGTGTGGTGGGGGGCGCCGTGGAGCCCTTTTGCCTAGGGCACCAGTTTATCTAGGGCCGCTTATCCCTGCTGCAAAACTGTGTCAAGCTATCCTGCCAGATATCACAGACATTTCTAACTACTCTTACTTCATACTCCAACTCAAACATTTCCTACTGAACAAATTAAATATGAATTGCATAAGACAAATTATGTATTCTAGACTCAGCCGTCTATTTCCTCTAAGCTAGCCCTCCCCATTTTAGCTTCACTGCAGTCTGTGGCTCTCTAATACATAAATTTGTACAAAGCATTTCTTACTATCTACTTTGTATCATTTATATACTAACTGCAATTGTCTTTGCTATATTCTATGTATGATTAATGCAACTTCGTACACATTGTTATAATTGTCTTTATGCTTCATTAATCATACCTCTCAACTGTCCAGATTTTCACATAATGTCCAGACTTTTGCTTCATATTTTTGGTCTGTTCCTCATAAAATGTGTGATTTTCTGGCAAATCACTGAGGATTGAAGGCACCAAAGAATGCCCTACATTTTTGTTTTAGACTTCATATCCTTCAGAGAATGTATTCTAACACAAATGCTGTTATTCTACCAACTTTTTAAAGTTTATAAACTCTGTCCCTATTTCTGAGCCTTTGTCCACCTATTATTTTAGGCTTTGTCGAGATTTCTTGCCATTTCTTGCTACTATCTCTATATTACAGTACTAACTTCTCCTCAAAACTGCCATACAAGGCCTTCCTGTGCTCACGCTCAAACCTGCTCAGCAAAAAGATTGTCTCTTTATACTGGCATATGTGATGTACCTGATGATTGTATTGTTACAATGTAATCCTTTTGTTAGTTTTGAACAAATCACTTTAATCATGTTTTTCTTGCATGTAATATCTTGTATTGTAAATAATATCTAATATTGCATATATTATCACTGAACATGTAGTATAATAGTGGAGCTTTTCTCCCCGGGACTCCGCTGTAAATGGACCTCGCTCCAGTCGGACTTTCCCGGTCAACAAATGTAAAATAAATAAAAATAAATAAATAAATAAAAGGTTGCGAGATATGCATCATTATTTGTTACTGTTTACACTTTGTTGCTGTTGCTACATACAACCCAGGCTAAGCCAGATAGCAACTACACTGACATGTAAGAGTGTTGTACTGGGGTACTGTAATACCAGAGAACAATGGTAAGACGACATAGAGCTTTTCAAGAAGACAATCTCAGGCTTAATTATTCACTCTAATAAAGCCAAATAAGGTGGAAATACACACTGTAAATTGGGTTTCCTGAGCTGATTTGTATTTATTTTATTTTTTTTTTGGTTTCTTGGCTTGGACAGAGCTATACTTTACTTAATATTATTTACTAACAATATGATTAATTAGAACTATATACAATATATTCAGTATATATATGTAAACACAACTATTATTTGGTGTGTTCTATAACTGCTCCCTAGCGTTGTTTTAATAAAGTAGTCTTGTACTTTTCTCAGCTGGATTTTTTTCTGCAACTCCAAAGCAGTACATTTTGTTATACACTTTTTTCCCTTAGCAGCATAAAAATATATAATTTATTTTTTGGAGTTGAAGAAACTAGTCCAAAATCAAATCTGTATCATGATTTAGGAAAATGCTCCTCTTGCGTTAAAGAAAAATGTTAAGACTGGTACTCTTGTGACTCCTTCCAAGGCAAACTCAGAAGCAGTGCCTGGTTACCTGAAATGTCTACTAAACAATCAGTCTAACTTTTCCAGTTTTTGTAGGTGGCTTGTTAAAAGGTTACAAAATGCAACATTCCATACAATAATGGATCAGATCAGTGGCATAGACTATGTGTAATCTTTAGAATTAGATGGACAATAAATATACTTTTTCGACTTGTATAGAAACATTGGTGTGCCCTTAATCATGGCTGAGAATGATCCAAAAAATATGAGTTCAGTTAACAGGTTTACAAATAAATATCCATTGTTCTAATAACAATGATGTACTCTATCTTTTTTGTTACTTAAATAAGAAGAGTAGTTTCAAGCCCCTCTCTCAGTTTACATGACTTAATCCCTTTGGTGTCAAAGAAAGAAAGAAATATAAGAATTGCTTTCCAAGTTTTACTGTGAAAAAATACACCACACCCCGACAATCCGAAATGGCAAAAGTTAATGAGCAACAAAACCCTGAAAAACATAATTACAAGTGATTCTAAAAAACATAATTACAAGTGATTCTAAAAAACATAATTACAAATGATTCTTTTGTGAAGGCAAGACCCTTGTACCCCCTGACATGAAGGGCAAGCCTGGCACACTCCCCAGACTTGCATATACCAACTCCACACACGTACCAACTTGAAGGGAGATATCTCCCCAAAAAGGACATCAACCTGATGCACACTTAGAAATCTAACTGGCAGTGATTTGCAGTGGGAAACAGAGATCCAAGTTGTACTTCGTGATATCTTGTACCTTAGTCACCTGATGCTCAAGGAATCACACTTCATCCACATGAAAAACATCATGCTCCCTGCATTACCCAGGATACTTTAAAACGTCCGGAAAGGATGAACACTTTGGAGGGATACCAGAGCAAATTCTTTGAATTTTGGAAGTAGTTGATAAATGTTCTATATTTGCTTCTTCCTAGTTTTTTCATTTGTTTAATAAAGAAAACACTGAACCTGTTTTTCCTTACTTTAAGTGAAAAGGTCTGTTTACTTAGTTGCTCTCAGAAATCACAAGCTGTTAATCTCTCGGCTTCATAAAATGAAACAAGAATAGCTTTCTGCTTTAAACTAGAACTTTTAAAGCTGCAGTAAATAGCATGCTTTCAAATTAAACAAACACTGCAAGTGTAAAAAAGAAGAAAGCAGTGTAAGTATACAAGCTTCAAATTAAAGTATTAGCCATACTTACATAGCAGCTGTTGTGGCATGTTTCCACTGGGTGGTCCTGGTTCTTCCCACATGCAAGAGACATGATGCAGCTAAAACAGAAATACGCTACATTGCCTGTAGCTGTAGATAGTGCATATTAGTAGATGAGTGTCTTATGGACTGATTTCCTGCTGATGTCCTATTGGGTATTGAGCTATAGTATGACATCTAAGTGGTGGGATAAGATCCGGTGCCCCCGTTACAGGATAAACTGGGCATCAGAAAATGAATGAAAATCCTACTATAAATTAAGACAGACATGAAGTCTGCAGATTAAATACAATTATGTAAGCAGCAGATTTCCAATATAAACATTAATTTCTCATATAAATTTACTGTTTCTCATTCTGTATATTCTTTAATCTGAGCAACATCTGACACATTTTTGTTGGGTGTGGACAAAACTGGTTTGCTATTACACAGCTTAACTCTCTCTCTAGGTAGAATTATAGTTGTTTTGGTGTTATATGGTCTGCCAAGGGGAGATCTTTGTCTTGCTTTCAGAGTCACAACAGACCCTATGCTATCAGACGTACTGCACATTCACAAGTATAATGGGGATATAAACATCCACTCAAGAGATCCAAGTCTCTTCTGCAACATAAGTAGAACATGATCCTCTCTATGACATGGTGTGCAATGACACCTCTCCATGACATGGTGTGCAATGACAAATAGCAGTTAGCTGATTTTACACTGTAATTAAAGAGACAACATAACATATACAATAATAAGAAGGGATGCTAAATTGAACTGACAAATCTGAAACCCGAGAAAGAGTAGAGAGGAATATCTAGCAAATAAGGACTATAGAACAGACTACTTAAAGCCTTCATATTTTGCAAGTTTGTATTGATGGGGGATTTAAATGTACCATGAAACTTTTCATCAGCTCTCAGTTAACACAATGAAGGAGCATTCACTGATGAAGAAATGCTGACATAGCTTCTAGAGACTTCTTGAATCTAAGAAGCCTCTGACTCACACCACTGACAATGTATATCATTAAAAGAATAGACCGCCTTTATTATGTCGGGGAAGTAACAGAGAAACAGGGCACAAAGCACACTGTGACAACAAGGTGAAGACTCTCAAAAATGAAACCATATCTGTATTACAGGATCAATGATTTGTATATGAAATTAAAAATAAGAAAGACTTAGTGATTTTGATTCATTAATGTAGCACAGAATATTGCTATATGATGAAAATATATTGGAGTTTCATTAAATTTTTTCCTTATTTATCAACTTATTTTATTTCTATTTATTATATTTATGACTTTGTCATTCACTATTCGTGATGCTATGTAACATTTTCAAGTATGTTCTTAGATCTCTTTAAATACTTCAAGTAATTATGTGTCATTCATTATGTACAAACACCTTTTACTATCTTCAGATTTAAATGTTTGTCAAAAGCTTTATTTTTATGGGTATTATATTTCTGTGAATAGTTAATATAAATACATATATATAATTGCATCACTGTAAATATTCCTACGGTTACACATGTTTTTATCTTTGTATAAAAACGTTCTATAATCAGTAAAGTTTGTAATGAATTGTTGTGTATGGATTGTTGTGATTATGCTCTAATACCTCAAAAAAACAAACTGTTAAGTGCTTGTGAAGCCCGATGTTAACAACTGTTAAGCACCCCTGCTTAAGTTGTTAAAACCTGGTATCGAGTGATGCAGTAAAATCTGTCAGTAGTGGCCAGCAAATGACAGAGGCAGGATTAAAAACAGATTTCTTTTCTGCCTGCTGCCTCTGTTATTAATCTTCTCCGTCTTTTTCTGACTTTTTTGTCGTTATATAAGACAAAGTGCCACACTGTCTTTTTGACAGCACTCACTAAGTACTTTACAGCTTTGAAAGACACTTAGAGGTTTTTTTTTCTGTAACTGGTAGTACATGGAGCAGATGAAAGTCCATGCACTGCAAAGTATTATGACTTGGTCTCTCATCTTAACCATAAATTATGTGTTGCTCTCTGTATGGAAGCCTCACTCCAGATGTGAATTTATTGGCATCCATTTCTCAAGCAAATAATATGGTGGTTACGATCGGGGACCTGCTCATAATCCTGCACATCACATGCCTTTTGGCCCAGCTCTTGGCTGAAAAGGCTCTTTGGATCAGCCCTTTCTTACAGTTACAAAATATTAAATAAAATGAAAACATATATTTTATGTCTACTAGTCCAGGTCATGGCTGAAAACATCCATTAAACAAGCTCTTTCTTATAGAATAGGTTCATACATTAGCACTAGGCTGACTGTCCTTGTGGGTAATATTAAACAAGCCAATTACCCCATATGTGAGAATCAAATGTTAACCATTATGCCAACATCTGAAGACATGAAATGATTTGCAAATTTCAACGCAGGAAGATGACATGAAAAGGCTGCGCTGTGTCCATGTGTCCACGTGTGTAAGGACATTTGCTACATGTTTATCATTCTGTGTGCCTTCATCTGCATGTTTTTTTTTTTCTGCCCTTGTAGGATAGGTTCAGAAAGTGCATTTCTAGGTTAATTACATACTGATATGAAAAGGCACAGTCTAAATGCCATCAACAAGAATAGCAGATAAGCACAGATAGTCAAAGTGTCATAGCAACAACCCATTTTATAATTCTCACTCTAATGCTGTAGGCAATAAGTATATTCAGTAACACTTTCTTAGCTCACCTGAAAATAAAATATTCATTGAGTGTGTGCACTTTCTGGAAACAATTACTTTTACCTGTATGTATTTCATCATTTACGTACTTGGGGTAGACACAATTCAAATGTTAGATACTTTCATTAAACATATTTGTAATGAAACAGAAACTAGCTTATAGAGACAATGAATAAATGCTAAAACTACTGAAAACTCATAAACTGAAAAAAAAAAATTGATGGAACATTGATTTTATACCTCCATTTCTTTGTATACAGCCAGTGACAAAGTTCTGGTCCATGAAAGTCTTAACCTAAGTCCTGTGTAGTTCATAGAATCGCTTTCCATGTTCTGAGGTACAATTTATGGCCCCTACCACCATATTGTAAATGTGGTACATTCCCAATTACACATAGCAGCCAGATAAGCCCTAAACTTTTATCCAGTTTCTCATGTGAATGTATTCTACAGTGGCCAACGATTTCCATGTTTCATATGCAGTTATGTGAACCCATTCATACACATGCTACCAATTATTAGCTAACATATGACTTCAAACCCTATATATTACAGATTGTATGCTTTCCAGTCTTTCAAAATATACTTGGGTAGAAATCTCTTCCAACTGCTATTAATATTGTATGTTCCACTTAATAATAAATATCCTAATAGGCAAAAAAAATGCTGAGACATTGTTTTCAAACACTACCTTCTTGTTTCTGTTCAGAATTGTTAAACTCTACTACACTTCTTGAAAAGGAAACAGAATCAATTTCTAAATTACCATTTATAAAATTTCAACCAGAATTTTCAGAAAGTAGTAAAAGTAATTTTTTTTTAATTTTAGGATGAGAGACACATGACACATCGCATCTCTTTAATATACACATGTAAAGCAGATGTCAGAAGTCTTTTACCAAGATTCAACATGCTTTACCGTTGTATCACAGGTATTGCTACGAAAGACAGACATCAAAAACAGAGCTATTTATGAAGCATGTTAGATGCCAAATGCATATTTCAGTGCCATTTCATACATTTAACTGTTGAAGAAAACATTTCCTGCTGTACTTAAAGCATAGAAAGACAATGAAAAAGTAAACAGATCAGCATTGCATACTTATTTTATTTATTTATTTTATATTTGTTTACCAGGAAAGTCCAACTGGACACATGTCCTTTTTCAGTAGAGGCCCAGGGAGAAAATTTCCCTACTGAACATACAGAAATCCAATAAATCAGTATTATACATAGGACAAATAAGTAAAATGCAGGCTTAGACTGCTAGATAATACACAATAAGTTTAGACCAGTCGATGGGTGATTACAAAATTAAACAAATAAGTATAAAAGACATTACATCATTATACATTTCTGTGTAAATACATAGAGAGATCAAAATGACATTTCACAACTTCAGATATTATTTCAAAGAAATTGCAATGTGAAATCATAATATTTCATCAGCTCAACACTGTAATAGTACTGAGAAATGTTAGTATGCAACAAGGCATGGGTAAACAGAATAGAAATAGGGAAGTGGTGTAGTTAGTTTTTCCTATAGAATAGACAGACAGAGTTGTTTTACTCTGTAAGTCAAGCAAGGTGATAGCAAAGTCAGAGAGAGGTATTAGCCAGAAGTAGAACAAGGCCACTGCCATTTGTTGAATAAGTGGGTTTTAGTGTTGTTTTAAATTGGGCTAGTGATCTAACAGTTGTAATGTTTTTTGGTAGTGCATTCCAGATTTTTCCTATACAATTTGAGAAGAGGGAATCTCCTGCTTGATTTTTGGATACATTGATTTTTATGTGGTGTTTGTTAGTTGACAGTAAAGCTTTCTTAGTAGCATATGGTTGAAGAAATACTTGTAGAGCAGGTGGTTTCTCAGGTTCATAGAGGATTTTATGGGCCATGGTTAACTGGTTGCAGTGAAGGATGTGGGGGAGGTTAAGCCAGTTGAGTACACAATGGCAAGTTTGCAGCATATCTGGCAATTTTGTTATAACAATATTCGTGTTTTTCTATCTCTAATTTTTTTTAGATTTGTGAGTATGGGAGCTGTGTACAGTACTGTAGAAATTAAGTGAGTTTGGGCAATGGTAGTGTCAGTACTTTTAGTGAAGTAATGTTTGTTCCTATACAATGTTCCAGGTTTTTTGTGTACTTTTTTTACTGTTTGGGAAATGTGAACATCAAATTTTAAGTTGCAATCAATTTCAACTCCTAAATGTTTGGTGTGAGGTGATGGGGATATGATGGTATTATTTAGTGATGCAATGTTGAAAGTGTTAGTGGGTGAGGCTGATTTAGTGGGATGGAAGATCATAAGCTTGTTTTTTGGGGGGTTTAAAATTAGTTGACAGTTTGTAAGCCAGGACTCGACTGCTAGAAATGATTCTTGTGTTAAATATTGAAGTTCTTGAATTGAGGAAGCAGCATATATCACTATTGAGTTGTCTGCATATTGAATGAGGCAGGATTGTGGGGTTGAGGTGTGGAGGTTATTTGTAAATATTGAAAATAGTAGTGGGCCTAAGACTGAGCCTTGAGGGACACCTATAGTCACTGGTAGAAGGGGTGATAAAGTCTGTTGCCAAGAAACTGCTTGCTGGCGTCCAGTAAGGTAATCCTGGAATCAGCCAAGGGTAGACTGACAAAAGTTTGGTTCGGAGAGAATGTGTAGAAGTTTACTATGAGAAACCATATCAAAGGCTTTTGACAGGTCAAGGAAGATAGAGGATACATAATGACAGGTCAAGGAAGATAGAGGATACATAATGACAGGTCAAGGAAGATAGAGGATACGTAATTAGTGTTGTTCCTGTGATAGCTGACAGTACTGGTGAATGATATTAGAGCGGTAGATGTACTATGAAATGATCAAAGTTTGTATTGAATGTTACTTAAAAGATTGTTAGTATGCAGGTACTCAGTAATTTGCATGTGAATGACCCTCTCTAGTATTTTAGACCGTGGTGATGATATTGTGATCGGGTGGTAGTTAGAGAGATCTGTTTAAGAGCCTCCTTTATGTAGAGGTATAACGTGAGAGGTTTTCCAAATGGGAGGGAATTGATGTCCAGCTATGGATCTACTGATAAGAATTGATATAGGATAAGTTATTCTGTCTGCTGTTAGTTTTAGGAAATCGTCAGGTAAGTTCTCTGCATCTAACGTAGTGGGTTTTAGTTTTTTCAGCAGTTTTTTTATCGTGTCAGTGGCTACAGGTTGCAGGGAGAAGGTTGATTTGATATTGGAAGAGGCAGTGGTAGATCTGACAGGTGAAAGAAAAAAAAAAAACAACAGAAAACTGTCTTGAGTTGCAAGACTTTGAGAGAGTAACTTTTGTGACAAAGACATGCCTAACCATTTTGCTGCATCCGATTGCTTCCTGATAACCTCTAAAACCATCTGTTTACCATTCTGCCCTTACATTTAAATGACAATTAATATGTATTGTCCATTCCGTTACATTTCAACTATTTGCACTTGCGATGTATAATGGTAATTAATCTTTTTGTTAGCATTTGAATTCCATACCTTTGCCTACCTATTTTTCTGCAAGAAAATGCCTATGTAAGTTCCTTGGTTTGCTTATGTTTATACTAGAATTGTATTTTTCTATAGTATGACTTACACCAATGTCAACGTTGAAATTAAGTTTGGACATAGATTTGTCCAAGGGTACTTTGAAGGGGGAATGCAAACTGAATAATGGTGTGGGGGGAGGAGTAAATAATAGGATAGGTAGGAATATGTAAGTAACAGGGATTTAGAACAGCTTGGGGAAATAAGGGTTAAATTTAAGGAAAAGGTTGAGGGAAGTGAGGTCATTATGGGAAGGGTTGAGCAGGCAGGAAGTTAGTGTATAGGATTAACTCAGTCTTTTGGTGTGAAAGTTTAGTTATTGGAGTATCTTCCCATGCCCAAGTGACCAGCACTTGTGTAGGCCAAGTAAGAGGTATGTGAGAAAGGTAGGAGTTGAGTAAGACCAATAAATTATATATAAACATAAATATATATATATATATATATATATATATAAATATATGTATGTGTGTGTGTGTTTGTGTGTCTATAAATATATATATATATATATATATATATATATATATATATATATATATACACACACACACACACACACAAGTATAATATACAAGCATAAAAAATATATATATATATATATATATATATATATATATATTGGGTAGGTCTGGGTGGATCCCAGGGTCCCATTAGTACAGACTGACTCACTAAGAAGGGGGATACGTTTATTAAATATAATAAGTTAATAATAAGTTATGTTTTATGCATTAAATAAGAGATTGAGTCTTGTGAGTGATAAATTAAGGAAGAGTTGCTGTGTCCAGTCTTAGGGTGGTCAGAAGAAATGGTTAGGCCAGTACTTATCCAGAATCCCCATTTATAAGCCTTGTGTTGTGGCTGAGACTGTGGGGAAAGCAGAACTGCCAGTTGTTCATGCAGGTGTTCGCAGATTTCGGGCATGTTAAATGAAGAGGAGGGTCCACTGCAATAGCACACTACAATTGTGCTGTACTAGAAAGGAAAGCAGAGTAATGAATGTATTTTCATGTGTGTGGGGGGGTTTGGCATAATGGTTAATGGCTAGTAATATAATGTACAGTAATAGCCTGGTATTAACTTACTAGCTTTTGCTGCATGCTTTTGGCTGCGTGTTAAGGAGAATGAGTGCATGCATGGGCATGTCAGTTAGTGAACTGCTTGGCTATATAAAAAAAGAAGAAAAAAAGTGAAAACAAAAATGGCAGGTCAAGTACCTTGTACACTTGAAATGGCGGCATGAATTATGTGCAGGATTTGTGGTTAAGGTCTTTACTTTACACATACAAGGTACAGAGTTTGATTCTAACCTCAAGTTATTGACGAGGCTCAAAACATCCCTTCAGGACAGTTAGCCTAGCATTTACCTATGAAATTCTTTAGAAACTGAGGGTTGGCATAATGGTTAAAGTGTTTCCTCACAGACAAAAGGTACAAGGTTTGATTCTTAAAGACTGGTTAATGGTTGTCCTGTCTACCTTCAGACAAATGGTACAAGTTATCTCCTGGGCACAGGGCTCATGGCACTTATGGTGGGGGTTTGTAAAGGCAGGACACAAATGTGGCTCATGGTACTTATGGTGGGGGGTCTGTAGAGGTGGGACACAGATGTGGCTCATGGCACTTATGGCAGGGATCTGTAAAGGTGGGACACAGATGTGGCTCATGGCACTTATGGTGGGGGACTGTAAAAGCAGGACACAGATGTGACTTTCGGTTAGCTGCACGTACAAGAAGATCCTGTTCTAGGACGAGCATCTCCAGCATTTGTGTGGTGCTTAAAGCTCTCAGCTTAATTCAACTTTCGGTTTAATTTAGATGAAAGTTCTGTTTCCACCCAGATAATAAGGCAAGTGACATGGCAGAGTAGGTGTGGTCATTTAAACTGGAAAGCATCTCCCAGTTTCTAATGCTTAAATTTGAAGAAACAGACATATTTAACAAATAATGAGAGTAGTGTTTTCAGTGGTGCTGAGATTGTTCGAAAGTTGTTCACTGTCAGCGGTAAATAGCAACTGAAATAAGTAAGCTATATGGCATTTGATGCAAATTGTAATATGGCAGATGAATGTCCATTTTAAGTAACTGATATTACTGCTGTAAATAAATATTTGAATTTCAAAATTCTTTGTAAAAAAAGAAAAACAGGTCCAAACTTGCTTTTGGTGTAGAAAACTGTGGGTTCTATTCACACATCAGGTAGAGTGATGGTTATACATACCATTTTCTCAAGTCTATATATAAAAAAAAATAAGAGTAATATTTTGCAGAATGAAGGCTTGAAATCAGTAATAGAGCCTTCCAGTTCTTAGGTTTGTTCTGAGGGAATGCTGCTAGCGCAGAGGCATGGGTGCATGAATGCAGGAAATGTAAGGTGTGAAGGTAGAAGTTATTTAGGACTGTAGGAAAATAGATGCCATTTCTTTGGTCGGGTGTCAGGGTAGCATGGGAGAGGTTGTTGGAGGCACTTTTCTTAAAGTTCATTTTCTATTTTTCTGATGGCAGTAACAATGATAAAGGAATGATGGGCTCAAATTGTTGCACAGGCCAAACACCTGTTTACGAGAGCCAAAGGCTCATCTTGTGGAGGATTCTCAGCCCTGACAGGGGATACAAGCTGCAAGACAAGACCAGAGGACAAAGGAAGTGAAAGCAGCCGGATCATCATGTGGAGGCAAGTGGAGGGAAATGTGTCGGGCAGAGGGCATGGCCAGCCATAGATAGTTCAACAGATGGAGTATCACATGCCAAAAGGTAATAACTGTAATGTACAATCTGTGTAGTTTGATAATGAAGTGGAGGTACAGCAAGTAGGTGATTCATTGGAAAGTAGAGATGAAAAGGAATGTAATCAGCTGGGGTATTTTCTGAGGTTTGAGGAGCAGGTACAGGAGTTTAGGAGCCAGGTAGGTGTGCCTGAGATCACAAGAGGGATGTCTGAACTAGAACCTGTCTTCGGTGTCAGGACATTTCAACATGAGCTGTAAATGATAGCTTAGGTTCCCAGTCAGGGAATGGCTTGCCACATAGTCTTTTTTGGCTGATAGTGCTGGGTTTTTATTACCCCTCATACGTCAGATGGCAGTAACATCAACAAAGAAATGATGGGCTCAAATCATAGTACAGGCCAAAGAGCTGTTTAAGAAAGCCAAAGTCTCATCTAGTGCAAGGTCCTCAGCCCTGACTAAGGTTATAGGATACAAGACCAGAGGACAAAGGAAGCAAAAAGAGATGAATCGTAAGTCAGAGGCAAGTTTTTCTTTGCTACAAGACAGACTGAAGGTTTAGGAAAAGATTTAGAGAGTGGATTATGTTGATGGGTTTAAGTTGATTGATGCAACTGGAATACATAGGTTAGGAAAGGCAGACATACCAGGGACAAAAGATTTACTGACACCTTTGGTGGCCTTAGGCAGAGGAAGACTGGGTAACTTCAGGTCTCAGACATGGGACAAATGGACACCGGGCTTTGTTTGGAGATGGATAGTTCACTGGCTTTGCTATTGCTGGCCTATTTTTTGATTATTAGAGAGGCTCGGTGGTTACAATCAGGCAACGCATGGTTGTGGTATGACCAGTGCTTTTGTAAGAGGAAAGCAGTACATAAGACCCTGTGATGCAATGTCAGACCTACTGACATTTGGCTGGCAACTATGTTAGACACCATGGGCAGTCAGCCAATGTTTGGGAAAGATGTAGGAGATATGGCAGGGACTTGGTGGTCCTTTAAGTGGGGTACATGTGTCTGGCCACTACATCAATTTGCACTTGTATTTTCTATTTATGAGGGAACACATGCTGCCCAAAGATGTTGGCACAAGGAAGGTGGAGTCTGTCATTCCACCACATTGGTTCAGGATGTAAGCAGGCAGGCAGATGTGGGTCAGCAGAATTTTAGGGGAAGGTGGAGTTTTCAAGGCCAAAGGGGTTCAGCCTCCTTTAGAGGGTTTGCTCAGATAACAGTATTGGCATACTCCTATTAGGGTGGCAGTTTTGAGAAGGTTGTTGATTTATTGTTCAAGTTCTGATGTGGTATAGGAATTCATACATGGTGTTCAGTATGAATTTTCCATTAAATCAGCAGTTGGAGAAAGCATTAATGAGTGTAAGAATTACGATCAAGTGAAGGGAAGGCACATAATTTTGTAGGCATTTATTGACAAGGAATATGGGGCAGAGAGGATTCTAGGTCTGTTCAAGCAATTACCATTTGGTTGTTACAGAGTGTCTCCAATGGGCCTAATACCGAAAAAGAAGCAAGGGGAATTTTGGATGATTCATTACCTATCATTCCCAAGGGAGGATTCTGTTAATGATTACACTGTTATGTTAGATACACAGGTGCAACATGCATCCCCTGACAATGTGGCTAGCATTATTAGGGAGTTTAAAGAACCATGGCTTGTGAAACTCCATATTTATCCGCCTTTCATATGAGTTGACTGGCTGATGTTAGGCATGCTGATGAATGGCAAATTTTATTTCAATAAGGCTATACTAAAGAGTTGTGCAGTTGCTTGCTTGACATTTGAGAAATAAATTTAGTTACTTGTTGCAGTGGATATGGTAGCAGTCTGTGGGGGAACAGAAGGTAGTTCATTATTTGGATGATTTTCTGTTAATTTGGGAGGGTACAAATGTGCCAGGGGAGTGTTGGTTGCTTTTGCTGATATGTGAGGAATTGGGGGTTCCTTTAGCATTTGAGAACCAAGAAGGTTCTAGAAAAGCTTTGATATTTTTCAGTTTAACATTATATGCTGAACATGGCATATTTTGTTTGCCGCCAGGCAAGTTGATGAAGTTGTGAGAGAAGATTAGTTGGTTGGTTGGTTGCAACTGAGGGACAAGGTCAGGACTCAGGATGTGACAGAGTTGCTGGGTTTATTGAATTTTGCTTGTAGGGCCATCAGTCCAGGCAGGATATTTTGTAGGTCAGTTGGCTATTTATTAAAGAGCAGTAAGAGCAAGCATCATTGGGTGAGTGTTACCAAATAGGTTAAAGAAGATTTGAAATTGTAGGCATCATTTCTTGAATGTTTTAAAAACATGTTATTTTGGCAAGAGGATTTAAGTTTATTTACTGATGTGCCAGGGGCACATGGCATAAGAGCCTTCTTTGGAGGAGAATGGTTTGCAGCTTGTTAGACTGAAGAATGAACAGATGAATGGAGGAAGGACATGGCATTTTTTGGAGATTACGCCAATTTGGGCAGCAGCAATTGTATGAATGAGTAAGTTGGTAAACTGAAGGGTGATGTTTAATTCAGACAATAAGGCAGTAGTCCAGGTGTTGGCTAGAACAAACACTAAATGTCCACTGGTATTGCCGGTCTAATGGAAGCTTGTATTGCAGAGCTTATTTTTACTTTTTCAGTGAGGTGTGTGCCAGGTAGGGTTAACCAAATAGCTGACAGCTTTTCTCAATTTCAGTTTTCAAGCATTGGTGCCATCAGCAAGAGAGACAGACCTGTAGTCATTCCAGATGAAGTGAGGAGTACTGGAAACCCACAGTAGGATGGTTAAAACATCAATCTTAAGCCAAGTCTACTTGGAAGACATATAACTCTGCCTTAGCTGCATTTTCAGTGTTTGGTAATCAACTGCCAGTGCAGCACAGGCAATGGTCATTAGAGCTAGTCATGCAATACATATTGTACAGATGATCAATAGGGGAGGCAGTTAGAACAAAGTTCATCTGTCAGCTCTTAGTGTGGCATCTATGCTGGCTAGTTTGGATGATGTGATGAAAGAGTAGTTGGTAATGAGAATGTTGAAGGACTGGGAGAGGTTGCGAGATACAAAAAGAAGATGGATGTTTTCAAGTAGCCAGACAAGTGCATAATATTTTGCTGAAGGATTGTGAATGTTGTTGAGTGGGGCTGAAGTGTTAGGTTCATTGCAACAGAATGATGTATGTGTACTGGACTGCAGTATTAATTTGACTCAGAAAATTGAAGGCTTATTAGGCAGGGTGAGAATTTTTGGGTAACAGGATGACGTTATGGTTTTTCATACTATGCAGGGTAGAGAAATGTCAGCACTGTGATTTATTAGTATGGAGCGTCAAGATTTAGACTTGCAAGATGTGTGCGGAAACAGGTTTTCTGTGCATTCCTTCTGGATTGGGAGAGCATCTGACTTGGCAGAGGAAGGGAAGTCGATGGAAGTCAGAGTAGGGCATTGGGCCTCTAGAGCTTATTTAGATTATATACATAATGAGTTGTTACTATATCAATTTGTTTGTCTTTCAGATGGCACAATAGTTATCTTGTGGTATTCATTTGTATTCTGGGTGGAGAAGAGATTAGTCATGAGGCCTGGAAGTACCACCTTGAGGTTTTCAAAGTGGAAGGTTGCATGGCATGGATTTAGAGATTTACTTTGGCGTCGACTGTTTGTCAAGTTGGAGATGATAAAAGTAGTGCTGGTGGTCCTGAAGATTTTGGTGATTCATTTAGGGGGTAAAGATTTAGGTTGGGTGCCTAAAAGACAGTTGTTGGCTCTGACTGCTGGTGCTTTAGTTAAGCTGGGACAACAGTAGCCACAAATGGTGACAGTGGGATCAGTGATTATACCCAGACTAGTCTGAGGCAGGCTGTTAGTTGTGTAGCTTTAGAGGGGGCTAGACATTTTGCTAATCATACAGTATCAAAGGCATTGGGAGGATTAGGTGCGTTCGTGATTAAGCATCAAGATTTTGATGATACGGATCCAGCTTGGTATACAAAAGATGGAATTCATTTAAGTGAGATAGGTTTTGATTTGTTTAATGTGCATCTGGCATTGACTTTTACAAGATGATCCCAGGCAGTTGTTAAACAGAAGGGGATCAGCCCAAGTACAAGCTGGTGGGTGGAGAAGAGAGGTTCTGAGTGAACCTCTCTTCTGTTCCCCCTTCTTCCTTCACAATTTGTGAGGTGAGTTAAGGTATGCTGTGTCACAATTTGGAGATTTGAGTGAGCAGAGGGTGCAACACTGGTCGTCTTTCTTTAGCATGAGCAGTCAACACTGCCCATAATGTTGCAATGTTCAGCAGATGTTTTAACAAATGTAAGATAATGTTCAATGTTTATTGTGTTTTATGAAATGTAATGGAAGTTCAAACATTTGTGCTGTAATATTATATGTGGTTTTGTTAAAAAATTGGTCACAATGGCATATGTGGTATAATTCTTGTCTGAAGATGTTTGGACAATATGGTCCACAAGGTCAGTTCACTTATTTGATTATCAAATTAAAATTCAAACCACAGTATGCACCTGATATACTCAACTTTTATAGTTTTGGATGTACAAACCTGGCAGCTATTTGTCAGATAACGTGGAAATGCCATTAGTACCACATACTTTGTTTACACACAGTTGTGGTTTTGCAGTAGGGACCTGCTAAGAAATAGTTCTTACTAAAACTCAATAAGTAAACAATAATGCTTGGCAGGGTAAGCTTTATAGTGGAAATAGTGAATTGTCCAAGGGTGTTATGAGACCCAAAGTCAAAAGTGGAGGGCATCTCCACCACTGGAAGGTACATTATTTCTCTATAACAACCACCCTGAAGGGCATTAATCATCATCATCTTCTTTCAGCTGTTTCCCGTTAGGGGTTGCCACAGCGGATCATCTGTTTCCATTTCTTCCTGTCCTCTGCATCTTGCTCTGTCACACCAACCACCTGCATGTCCTCTCTCACTGCATCCATAAACCTTATCTTAGGCCTTCCTCTTTTCCTGTTACGTGGTAGCTTCATCCTTAGCATCTTTTTCCCAGTATACTCAGCATCCCTCCTCAGCACATGTCCAAACCAATGTAATCTTGCCTCTCTGGCTTTGTCTCTAAACCTTCCAACCTGGGCTGAACCTCTAATATACTTATTCCTAATCCTGTCCACCCTCATCACACCCAGTGCAAATCTTAACATCTTTAACTCTGCCACATCCAGCTCTAACTCCTACCTTTTTGTCAGTGCCACTGTCTCCAACCCATATAACATAGCTTGTCTCTCTACCCTCTTGTAGACCTTCCCTTTCACTCTTACGGGTACTCGTCTGTCACAAATCACTCCTGACACTCTTCTCTACTCACTCCATCCTGCCTGTACTCTCTTCTTCACCTCTCTTCCATACTCACTATTACTCTGAACTATTGATCCCAAGTATTTAAACTCATCCACCTTTGCCATCCCTACTCCTTGCATCCTCTTCATTCCTCTATCCTCCCTCTCATTCACACACATATATTCTGTCTTAGCCCTGCTGACCTTCATTCCTCTTCTCTCTAGAGCATATCTCCACCTCTCCAGGGTCTCCTCTACCTGTTCCCTACTCTCACTACAGATCACAATGTCATCTGCAAACATCATAGTCCACGGAGACACCTGTCTGATCTCATCTGTCAACCTGTCCATCACCATTGCAAATAAGAAAGGGCTCAGAGTTTATCCTTGATGTAATCCCACCACCACTTTAAACGCATCTGTCTCTCAATGCACTTTGGAAATGGACCACCCATTAAATTATCTTACATAATTCTTTTAGGATATGTAATTGCAGATGAAGGACATATTTTACATCTAAAATATACATATATACATTATTTAAGCATTCGGACATACACACACAATGAGTTTCACATATACATAGACACTAACAAATGCAGAGACAGACAGCATCTGACACATATGCAGAAATTCAAATATACATCCACAAACATGCAGAACTGCAGACTCATACACAGACACACATACATATCCATGTATCCTTTAATTACAGTCACTTTCTTGACTGTTTAAAACTCATATGTCTCATAGTGATCAAATTAATAAAAAATGCATACAGTGCAAAGCAATGCAACTCCTCACCCAAAATATCACTCATATATCCAGTTTTATAGAACGCCCTTGATCTTGTCCATTTTTGATATATCCCATTAAAAATGTCTGATTTTCTAGTAAATCTCTAGACTATTTCTAGAATTCTTGCGCAAAGAAGTTTTCACACACACACACACACACACACACACACACACACACACACACAAACACCCTTCTAATGCAGTTAACGGGATTACTTTTATTTTCCTATGCTTGCTAAATGCAAGTTTTTAAGTACCACCGTTAACAAGAGAGAAAGTAAAACAGCGACTTCTTATAACTGCTATTGCAATTACTTTTGCTGTTCTTTTTTCAGCTTATTTATTTTAATACACTTGAAGTTACTCTTGACAAAATGTCCATGTTTAGTAAACAAAAATAATGTGGCAGCTGCCCACCCCCAGCTTAATATGCTGATGTGACGTTGCAGACATCTCTTAGGGCCCTTAATATGCTGATATGACGTGGATGACATCTCCTAGGGCCTTTAATATGTTAATGTGACATTGCCATCCCCCAGGGCCTTAATATGCTGATGTGACATTGCAGACATCTCTTAGGGCCCTTAATATGCTGATATGACATGGATGACATCTCCCAGTACTCTCCTCATACATGAATGCTCTTTTGAAGAATGTGTGTTCACCAATAGGGTATATTTTCTATGCTTTGCCCCTTTTCTAATAAGTGTTAATATAGTCATAGCACAATGATGATGTGTTTAAAATAATATAGTGAATTGTTTGAGAGCTACAAATATTTCAGATCTATCTGAATTTATGCAGCAAAATCAAAGATTATGACCTGAAACTGAAAGCAGGAGAAATAGCAAAGTAAATGCAGTACTTCAGCACCAAACAACTTTTAAAGTGTGAGTAGTGCATGCACAAGTTTACTGCTCTATATACTAAGTGAATAGCAAATCCTAGGTTGAATTCATAGGTATATAGGGCATTGAACAATGCAGTCTAAATCACTAATTAGTTGTTTAAACATAAGAATGTTGCTAGACGAAAAGTGATTTAACTTACAATAGCATGGAAGAATAATCATTTATATATGTTTTTAAGTACTATGTTGAAATGTGATGTGATTTAAAAAGTTCTGTAGCACTATCACTTACATACTACAAGAAATGTCTTTTTAGTTAATTAAACTGCAATGATACTGCCTGTTTAGCATGTTATATGCCAAAAGAAATGGGATTTGATAAAAGCGGTCTGCGGCGATACTGCTCTGCTGCACTCCACATGCCCCATATAGGTTCACACACAGTAGCTGTGGTTGGACTCCATCTCCGTTGACACCTGTCCCACCTGGTTTGGCCACCATCCACAGATCTGACGTCTCTTTCTCTCCCTGTTCCTACCACAATATTTCTCGCTAGTAACGAACCCACCACGTTTCTATTACATTTTTATCTGTTCGACATACTGTGAGCCATCCTGACCCTCAGCCTTGTATACCTGTCTTACCTACTCCACTCCTACTTTCATCTCACTCCCAATACTGCACTACAGCTTCTGTGTTTCTTTGTCTTTCCTGCACTATCCACATTGCTATTAGAATTATATGGCATGATTTTTTATTCCAGTTCATCACCCCATTGAGATTACTGCATAACCTAATCTTTTACTATCTGCTTCTAATTTCTTTTTCAGCCTTATAGTGGGGAAAAAAAAACAATATCATTCCAGTCAATAAAAATTAGCTTAAACT
Organism: Protopterus annectens; assembly: GCF_019279795.1. Taxonomy (NCBI): domain Eukaryota; kingdom Metazoa; phylum Chordata; order Ceratodontiformes; family Protopteridae; genus Protopterus; species Protopterus annectens. The sequence continues at coordinate 960,464,391 of NC_056728.1, forward strand.
CTCATTTATGAAAATGCCTAGTGTGATCCCAAAAGCATTTGCAAGCCAGCCTAAAAGAGGAAAAACTCTAAAGGTAAGGAATTAATGTAAGCACTATAGCCTCTTAACTGGGCAGTTCTTAATACAGGCTCTAGACAGTCCATACATTTTAACTAAGTGAAGACTGACAGAGAAGTGTAGTAATTAGAGAAATATGAAAGCAGAATTAAGCCTTGCACTTTCTCACTCTCTTTCTCTTTTCTCTGCTGTCACACTACCCTACATGTCCTGAAATCATCGACCCTAATCCCACAACTGACCTATCCGTCACACCCTTCACTTTACCAAGGCTGTTCACAACCATGTTCCTGCTCACCTCTGTTATGTGCCTCTTAAGACACCTTGTATCTTACCACAGCACAATCTATCCTAAAACCATCTCACCCACAGCTTTCCCACACACAGCATCCATCCACATTCCACCATTTCAAATGCACCCTCCTTACGCAAACAAATCACAAGTATCTTTTTTAAATAGAGAATATTAAACAAACCTCCTAGTCAGAAAAAAGGACAAAGTAAAAATTAGCATAGTACTACCTACTACTTCAAAGGATAACTCTTTGCAGTGACATTCACCCAAACTTACATCCTACCACCCTGCAAGCCCTCAGTAATGGATCCTTATCTATCCCCTCCCCTCATCAATCCTCCTCCACTTCCAAAAAGCTGGTTATCCTATCACTAAACATCCACGGTGTGTATAATAAAGAAGCCGAAATTCTCACCTAGAAACCCCATTCATTTCCAAGTATACTAGTCTTTATTGAAACCTAACTTAGATATTCTATAGCTGACACTGACATACCCCCTTCCAAATACAATATTTGTTGAAAAGGCCACACAAAAATTGCCCAAATCTATTTAAACTGCTATGAACTCAACCTTGACACCAGCACTGTACTTAAATTCAATTATGCTGAACTATTTATCACATTCCTCAAACTAAGCGATTAAGATGGTGTCAACCAATTAAGAGGGTGCTAACCCTGACTAATTACCTCACTTATCTCTAGATACTTATCACTATGCTTGTATAAACTAGTTGCTTTTCTGTTAACCATAAAGAGAGTGTGCTTTTATGTATTAATTTAATGTCATTATGAATATCTTCTTATAACTATCCATATATGATATGTATTAAGATTCTATGAGCAGAAATGTAAGGAAATGTAAAGAACTGCTAACATATGTAATGTACCTGCATCTGTAAAAACTGCCATATAACATAAATAATACTTATTTATTTATTATTTATTTATTTATTTATTTTACATTTGTTGACCGGGCTAGTCTAACTGGATATATGTCCATTTTCAGTAGAGGCCCAGGGAGAAAAGCTCCATGACACACATGATAATAAAATTGCAGGAAAATATAAAATAACTTCAGATGTGTATGCAAGTACAAAATTGGATAATACAGAAATAATACAGAGAGGACAGAAGTCAATACAATATGAAATGCATTCAATACAGTGTACAATTCAAAACAGCAAGTAGGTACATCACTTAATATAGAAAAAAAGGGGAGGTAGACAGGCTAATTCCATATACATGTATGGTACAATAAAAGAGGCAGATTGAAAAAAATGAGTTTAGTAATAAAGAAAATTATATATATATATATATATATATATATATATATATATATATTTTTTTTTTTTTTTTTTTTAACAAGAAGGTATTCAGAGGGATGGAAATAATGAAATAGAGAGTGAGAAAGGTAAGGTATAGGATATGCTGACAGTATTTGGGTAGAGTGAAGAATTAGTCAGGTTTAGTACAGGGGCATAACCAGTGTGTTTTGAGGAAAAGTTTCAGTCTGTTTTTGAAGAGTGATATAGAGGAAACTGAGGAAAGTTCGCTGGGTAGGAGATTCCAAAATTTTCCCACAGTATTAGAGAAGAGAGAATCCCCAGCCCTGTTGTTAGATTTAGATGTGTTAACTAGAAGTTTCTGAGATGAACGTAAGGACTTCAGATTATGATAGGGAGTGATGATGATGGATAGAGTAGGAGTATTGGAAGGTTGGTAAAGAGTCTTAAGGGCAATGATTAGCTGGTGGTATTTGAGCAGATTCTGTAGTTCCAACCACTGAAGCTGCTTTAAATTAAGGCAATGGTGTGTTCTAAATGGGTTACCAGTAGCAAATCTGGCTATGTTATTGTATGAGATTTCCAATTTATTGAGGTTATTCTTAGATTAGTGAAAATATTTGAGGCATACAGGAGTCTAGAGATTAGATGAGTGTGTACAATAGTTGTCCTAGCTGTAGGTGACAGGAAAGGTTTAATTCTGTAGAGAGAGAGAAGTTTTTTGTTGACAGATTTAATAGTGTTGTTAATATGTATGTCAAAGGTAAAGTTGTTGTCAATGGTAATACCAAGTAGCTTGGTAGTTAGGTCAGGTGATATAATGGTACCATTAGTGGATGTAACAGCACAATCTATGGGAGAGGACTTATGATTAGGATTGAAAAGGAGGAGTTTATGAGAGAGGACTTATGATTAGGATTGAAAAGGAGGAGTTTAGTTTTTTTGGGGTTTAATAGAAGGCAACGGTGAGTGAACCATTGTTCAACAGTGTTAAATACATTTTGGGTAAGGGAGTGAAGTTCAGAGGTGGTTGTGGCTGAGCATACAAGTGTGGAATCATCTGCGTATTGAATGCAAGTAGCAAGGGGAATTGCTAGATGAAGGTCGTTGATGAATATGGAGAAAAGGAGAGGTCCTAATATGGATCCCTGAGGTACGAGGTTAACTGGTAGGTGGTTTAGGTAGTTAGATAGAGTGTTTTGCCAGAGTACAGCCTGTTGTCTTTGATCTAAGTAGGATTGGAACCATTTGATAGAGAGTGCATCTAAGGCCAGGGATTTGAGGATATCTGTCAGAATTTGATGACTGACCATGTCAAATGCTTTTGACAGATCGATAAATAGTGCCGAAGAAAGCATATTACAGTTACCGTTTTTGTTAATAGAATCTGTAAAGGAAAGGAGGGCAGTGGTAGTGCTATGGGAGGGTCTGAAACCATGTTGACAGTTAGAGAGCAAGTTATTATGGATTAGGTGGTCTAGCAATTGCCTGTGGATGCATTTTTCCATGATCTTGGCCAAAGGAGAAAGAAGGGCTATGGGACGGTAGTTGGAGAATTCGGTGGAGTTTCCACCTTTGTGAAGGGGGATAATATGGGAGACTTTCCAGATGTTAGGGATGTGCCCTTCGCTAATAGTTCTATTGATCAGAATGGAGATGGGGTAAGCAATCGACGTGGCAGATTTCTGTAGATATTCAGCAGGTAGTTGGTCTGCTGTAGGAGACCCTGGTTTCAGTTTTTGGATTAGGACAAGAATATGGGTTGTTGGGACTGGTTGGAAAAGGAATGGAGAGGGTATGGTTTTGTTATAGGTAGGTAAAAATAAAAGTATTAGGTGATAGCTGACTGGCTAGTGTTTGGATAGCATCGGTGAAAAAGGTATTGAAGGTATTGAAGGCATTGGCAGTATGCATGGGATTTTGATGGTCAGTGTTTAGTGGATTTGGTGTACTGGATTGACCTGGTTGTAGTAATTGGTTGATGCATGCCCAGAATTTTTGTGGGTTACTATGGTTTGCCTTTTGAAACGGAAGGCAGAAATTTATTTTATCAAAGAAGTATAGCTTTCTTAGTGTTATTTCTTAGCTGTTTGAAATTTTGTTGGTCTGCAGGATTTTTGGTCATTCTGCATTTGGCCCAGTATTTATTCCTGAGGTCAATTTTATGTTTGGTGTCTTTAGAAAGTCAAGGGGCCGACTTGGTCTTAATTCCAATAGTACGGGTTGGTGCATGATGATCAAGGATGGCTAAGAAGTTAGAATTAAAGCATTGAACAGCTTCTTCCAGAGGAAGGTATTTTAGGGGAGACCAGTTGCATGCTCTGAGTTCATTTTGGAAGAGATATGGGTTGAAGTTCTTTTTGGATCTAATATTCCTGATTTTGGTAGGAATGGGAGTATAGGTTTTATGCCTGATGATATAGGTAAGTGAGTGGTCACTTATGTCATCAGGAAGTGTTCCAGATTCATATAATTGGGGATGGTTGTTTAACAGAATCCAGTCTAATGTACTTTCTTTCTTGTTGTGTTTATCTATCCTGGTGAGGGATGTAATGGTTTGATCAAAACCATATAGGCTGATGTTGGTGGTCGGGTGGCTGCTGCTACAGCAGTTCCAATCAATGTTTATATCGCCAAGGATTATGGTTTCTTGGAGCAGGTGTTGAGATAACCAGCAAAGGATATTTTCTATGGTGGTATTGTTGTTACCGGGGGGTACATAGATACAACTAATATAGATGGCTTTGACATTGTTAAGTTGTAGTTTAGATATAATAATTTCTGCATTGGTACTAAGTGGTGGTTTAATGTTGTAAGTGGTTAATTGTAGGCTAGATTTAAAAAAAATTGCCACTCCCCCACCCTTTTTGGTTGCACGGGCAAGTCTCAGGATATTATATCCTAGTGGGATGATTTCATTGTCTTTTGTTACCGGTTTTAGCCAAGTTTCTGTTAGGTGAAAAATGTCAAAGGAGTAGACTTCTAAAAGAGCATGGAGATGAGTAATTTTGTTGTTAATGCTACGAATATTAAGATGAGCTACAAAGAGTGAATTAGATGGTTTAGTAATGGGATAATTAGTTGATTGATTGGGGTTGGGGAGAGAAATTCGAATTGCTGTTGGGCCTGGGTTTGGGTGAATGTCTCCATCTTTTAATGTTTGGAGTTGTCTAAGATAGATTGGATATGGTAGTCTGCTATTTAAGAGTAGAGATCTCCTGGGATTGAGATTAATATATCTGATGTGGACTATTCTATGATATTTTGCTGGTAGATAGCTGGGAGTTGTTGTTATGTTGGCATGGTTGAGTAGGATGGGAAGAGGAGTAGAGGTGGTTATTTTATTAGGGTGGTGAAAATATGGACCTAATGGGTGTACATAGGAGGAGAGTATATAAGCATAAATGAGAGGTGGAAGTGGTAAGATTATGAGAAGTCACTGAAACTGAGTAGTGGTATTTAATTTATCTATTAGAATAGATAAGATGTCAGTTGTGTTATTGATGGTAAGAAATATAATAGGTGTAGATGAGGGGAGGGGTGTGGTAGGAAAGGTAAGGGGAGTGGTTGTAGAAGGCAATTCAGGCAATTCAGTAAGGAGGTTAGCTGTGTTTTGTGGAGATTTTCTCCCCGGGCCACTGCTGAAAATGGATATATATTCAGCTGGACTACCCCAGATAACAAATGTAAAATAATACATAAATAAAATAATAAAGAGCAGCTCTGAATTATCATAAAATTCATTGTGCTGTTCCAGTCTATAACTTCTGAGGACCTACCTACCTGGTGACAAAGGACCAGTCCAACAAATAAACGGTGGTTTCATCTCTCAGCCTCTATTCCCTGCTCCTGCTCTCAAGGAAACAAGAAAGTATGGTACCTATGTCCTGCCTGTAAAGCCTACTACTGTCCACTGTTGCTTCAGGGGTTCTAAAGCACACTCCGAGCCTGTACAGCCAGCAGCCTTTACCCCCCCAACTATCTACCCTGTAACCAAAACACCTCCACCACCTCATAGTACCCCTCCTACTAACGTTTCCCCCTTCCCTAATCTGACACTAGTTAACCCCCTTACTGAATTGCCTGTAATTACTAGCTTTGTCCAGTAGGAGGCAACCCTATCCCATCCTTTATTTTCCTGCTTATCCATCTGTTATTCTGCTTTTACTACTCTATATTTCTAATGACCTTGAACTACTCTTAAACCTCACACTTTACCCTTTATTTTAACTTGCTACATCCTCCTGTTTTTCTAAGAGACTCCTTACTTATCTCTGCTCTTTCCCACTTTAGACTTACCTAACTTACCTTCAGTAACCAGCTTTGCTGATTGTTTCTCCTCTAGCTGCTCCATTACCTGTCTCTACCTGCTCCGTTCGCCCCGCGGGCTCACTCTGCTCCCCTACCCTACCCCCAATTCCCACCCACCCCCAGTGCTGTTAGCCTTATACTTCTACAGCCACACCTCCTCCACTTATCACCCTATCACAGACTACTTCTACTTAACAACCCCACCCCAACCTCAATTTCCTTTATCAGTTTTTACATTTTAAGTCCACACCCTAACCTCTCCTCTCTACTTCATCCTGTATTGCTAACATTATACAGCCTTCTCTCCTACACCCACCTATATTTTATTGTATTATACACTTCATCTCTCAACCAGTTCTACCTCTTACAGCACTCTCTCCTTTCTCCCACCTCTATTTTCACATATACTAGACACCTTACTTCAACTTACTCTACCACCTTACCTTCACATCCAAATGACCCTAACACACAAATATATTCACACAAACCTACTACTCTTAACCACTATTCTAGTTTTTCTTAGTCATCCATACACACTAACCTTCTTTGAACATTTTTCTCTTCCTGAACACCACCACCCCTACCAGCAAACTCTACCAGTTTCTCACATACATTCCCTCAGCCACATTAATATAACCTCCACTTCTATCTACATACTTCCAAAGTACCACAGATCTACCCATGTTATTTACTTCCATGACAAGAAAACCCCATACAACTACTACAAAATCCTAAAGTTAATACAATATCCTCAAAAACACCCCCTATTCGATGGTGATATTCATCCTAAATCCCAGCCCAAATACAGATGTTCCCAGTAACCCAAACAACCTAACATCTCATGCCACCATTACCCCAAAAAGACCATATAACTCCCTCTTGATAGCTCACCTCAACATCCATAGCATTAACAATAAAATTACCCACCTATATGCACTCTTAGAAGTGCATGCATTCGATATTCTCTGTATTACAGAGACATGGCTAAAGCCCTCAACTCAGGACCATGAAATTACCCCCCTGGGTATAATATCCTGAGATGTGACCGCAAAACCAAAAAGGGTGGAGGTGTAGCCATTTTTGTATAAATCAGAACTCCAAGTTTCACTCTTTAATGCACTCCTGCCCTCAAATACTAATGCAGAAATCCTTACTGCTAAACTTCAAATCAACAACTCCAAAGCTATCTATCTAATTTGTTCCTATCTTCCCCCTGGAAACAATATCAATACTCTTAAAAACATACTTAGTTGCCTCTCTACTCACCTACCTCAGGAAACCATTGTGCTAGGTGACTTTAGTATAGACTGGGCAATCTGTAGCTCCGCTAATCCTATCAATCACATAAATCTTTACGGATCCTCACAAATAATAACCACACCTACTAGAATCCATAAACCAAGCAGCAAGGAAACCACCCTAGACTGGATCCTTCTAAACAGCCATTTTGATATTTATAAACCAGGAACCCTTCCAGGTGATATCAGTGACCATGCTCTAACCTATATTATTAAACAAAGAGTTCATAGCCCTAATACTAATATTTTTAAAACCTGTCATTCTAAAAAAAAAACTTTAAACCAGAGACATTCCAAAAAGAACTGAAAACATGTGACTGGTCACCAATGTATCATCTTCAACTTGATGAAGCAGTGACCTACTTTAATAATAGATTCCTACAAATCCTAGATTACCATGTCCCCTATCGCTCTTCCTGAAAAGGTACCAAAATTGCCCCATGGCGCACAAAACAAACTAGGCAAAAGATCCTCTTAAGAAATAAAATGTGGTCCAAATGGAGAGCCTCTAAAAGTCCATCAGATCACCTTTATTTTAAACAGTTAAGAAACGCCACCAAAAAAGACATTCTACAAGACAAAAAAACTATTACCTTCACATCCAACAAACCCACCAACAAAAGCCACAAAAGGTCTGGTCAGGCATCAACAAACTACTTCAGCCAGGCCATTCTAAAACTCCTGCACCATCAGGATTCAACCATAACTCTAAGCAAATTTCCAATGCCTTTAATAACTATTTTACTGAAGCCATTGAAACCCTAGCTAATACATTACCACCTATTACCACCTCCCCATTAAATACCATGAATAGTCCAACTCCAACCTTTCATATACAACCTGTACCTACATCCCTCATTTGCAGCCTCCTTCAAAAACTCAAACCATGCACCCCTTCTGCTGACTGTCTTCCAGCTGAATACATACAAATCGCAGCTAAAGCCATTGCCTATCCCATTTCCATCCTTATAAATAGAACAATTTTGGAAAACACAGTCCCTTCCATATGGAAAGTCTTCCATATCATCCCTCTGCATAAAGGTGGGACATCTACTGAGCTTTCCAACTTTCGACCAATCGCCTTACTCTCTCCAATAGCTAAAATAATGGAAAAATGCATCCACAGACAACTACTTGACCACCTTCTCCATAATAATTTACTTGCCAACTGCCAGCATGGCTTTAGACCTTTCCATAGCACAACTGCCCTGCTATCCTTTTCTGACTGTATAAACAAAAATTGTAACAATAACTCTCTTTCTTCTGCACTATTTATGGACCTTTCAAAAGCCTTTGATATGGTTAACCATCACATACTTATTGATGCACTAAAAGCCCAGTCACTGGACCCACAAGCAGTACGCTGGTTTAAATCTTATTTAGAAAACAGACAGCAAGCAGTGCTTTGGGATAAAAATCTTTCTGCACTCCTCCCTGTGAACATAGGAGTTCCACAAGGCTCTATTTTAGGCCTGCTTCTCTTTTCACTGTTTATTAATGATCTACATGCAAAAATTCCTCAAGCGACCTGCATATAATATGCAAAAGACTCTACTTTAATATGTTCAGCCAAGTCCATTACCTCACTCCAGACCCTCACCCAAACAGTATTTAACACTGTTGAAAATTGGTTCACGCAACACTGCCTCCTGCTGAACCCCAAAAAAACAAAATTATTGCTGTTTGCTCCTACTCAAAAGTCATCACAACTTCACTTCACAGTAACCTCTAACAATGGAACTAATATATCCCTGACACTACAACTCGTCTCCTCGGAATAACAATTGACAACAACCTTACCTATGATGAACATATTAATACTACTATAAAGTCTGTCAACTAAAAACTAGGCACCCTTTATAGAATCAAACCCTTCCTTACCCCTACAGCCAGAACCACTATTGCGCAGACTGACATGATCTCTACCCTGTTCTATGCTTTTGCAATATATACCAATCTTTCTAAAAACAACCTTTTCAAACTTTCAACCAGTTACAATAACATAGCCCAATTTGCCACTGGCACCCCCCTTTAGAACTCACCACTGTCACAACCTAAAACAACTGGGATGGTTATAATTGCAGAACCAACTACTTTGTCAACAACTTCCTATCACCCAAAAGATCCTTTACCACCCTAATAATACCCCTATCCTCACTAATCTGATTACCCCTTTAAAATCTTGCAACACTACGCTCAGCTAATAAGCTTCTAGTTTCCACCATTAAATCCAACAACAAAGCTGGGGACTCACTTTTTACCAACACAGTGGGAAAAACCTGGAACCAGTTTCCTAGTGAACGTTCTACCCTTGCTTCCACACTGCTATTTAAAAAACATCTTAAAGAATATCTTAAAACTCTCTGGCTTTGTCCGTGCTCTAACCCTGACTGATATCTCATCTCCCCTTCTTGCTCTCCCAAAGCTTTTCTACTCCACTGTTCTAAGTTGCCTACCTGTAATAAAGACTTATTCAAAAAAAATAATTATTTTTTGGAATCTCCATATATTTTTTTAGCTCTCAAATGTTGTTTGTTTGTTCTCTATATTTGATCTTGGCTTAAACACACTAAAAAACTCTGTACAAGTTTATCGTACCTATAATTTAAACACTGTACTATAACTCATTTTACTATTAATATATATTGTATGCTTTGTCACTGCCGATGCTTGGATCTTTTCTCCCCGGGCCTCTACTGAAAATGGATATATATCCAGTTAGACTAGCCCGGTCAACAAATGTAAAATAAATAAATAAATAAATAAAATAGACTCCCTAGATCCAACATAGATACATTGGACCATATCCTCTCCTGAACATTTCAAATGAAAAATAAACAAATAAATAAAATAATAGTAGGGAAAGTTAACATAGATTGGGGAGTTTAATGTAAAATGTTGCCAAACACAAGTATTAATCTATATGGCCTGACTCAACTTATCAAATCACCAACATGGTATAACAAAACCAGTGACAAAAAAGTACAGTTGTGTACACTTACCATAAATGTAGATGTTCGAGTGTATTCGCTGTTGCAGTCATTACATTTGGGTAATCTGCTGGCAAGTTGCCTTCAGTCGGCCTGATTAACAAAGTCTTGGGTCCTGCATCAGTTGCTGTCCCTTCTTCCATGACGTCAGGTTGCCAGGGGTATAAAACATGCAGCTGATGCCATTACATCAGTTTTTCTTGCCCCTTTCAGGTGACCCGCAAATGGGGAGCAAAATAAAATTAAAAACACAAAAATATACCTCCAACCAAAAGCAAATACACCAAAAAGGATTTTAGGCATAGTAAAGGAAAGTAGAGGTATAGCTGAGAGAAAAACAGGAGGCTGGAGGGAGGGTAACCAGGAATGCAACAGTGAACACACTCTAACATCTACATTTATGGTAAGTGTACACAACTGTACTATGTTCTTCATGTTTCACTGCTGCATTCATTACATCTGGGTAGATTCCCAAAGCTATGGTTGGAAGGATGGAGTTATACTGCATTAGGACCAGCTATAAGGCCCTGAAAAACAGCAGTGGCAAAGCCAGCTCTGGATTTAGAGAAAATTGGTAAGTGATAATGCTTGGTGAAAGTATGAACTGAACTCCAGGTAACAGCTTCTAGAATATCCCTGGTAGGAACACCTCAGAGAAAGGCTGCAGAATTAGATGTAGCCCTGGTGGAATGAGATCTGATCCCCTGGGGGATAGGTTTTCCATGGTGCTTATAGAAGAAATGAATGCAATGGCTTATCCATTTAGAAATGGTATGTTTTGAAATAGCCTTCCCCTCTACCCCTGCAGCAAATGCTACCAGCAATTGTTCAGATTTTCTTTGAGATTTAGTCCTGTCCAAGTAGAATCTAAGTTGTCTGTGTACATCCAATGAATGCAGAATCTGCTCCCCATTGTTCTGTGGATTGGGAAAGAAAGTTGGCAAATGAATGGACTGATTAAGAGCCACACTAGATACCACCTTGGGCATGAAGGATGGATTGGTCCTGAGTGACACCCTGTCCGCATGAAAGATGATGAAAGGCTCCACTGCCATAAGGGTCTGTAATTCAGATATCCTTCTAGCTGAAGTGATTGCTAAAAGGAAGGCTGTTTTCCAAGAAAGAAATTTCAAGTCTGCAGTAGCAACCGGCTTGAAAGGAGGTACATTGAGTTTCTCCAATACAAAGTTAAGGCCCCAGGCAGGGGTTGGAGCTCTCCTGGGTGGTCTCAAGTTTTTGGCCCCTCTGAGGTACTGCTTGAGCAGAGGATGAGAGAAGAGGGGAGGTTCTGTGTTCTAATGAGCTGAAATGGCTGAAGCATGGATTTTAATGGAGGAAAAATACAGCCCCTTGTGAAGCATCTCAAGTTAAGTATTGCAAAATCTGAGGTAAATTGGGCGCTGCTGTACTCATCCCTTGAGAATGATCCCAGGCACAGAATCTCTTCCATTTGTCAGCATAAGATTTTCTAGTACTAGGTCTTCTCGCCTCCAAAATGACATCCATCACAGGTTTGCTGAGGGATGCTAATGGTGAATTTAAGTGATTAGCCAAGCTGCAAGATTCAATGTTGGGAGCTGAGGGTGCAGGATTTGGTTCTCCTGCTGAGACAGTAAGAAAGGTGTCTGAGGCAGGTGCCATGGAGAAATTTGTGACACACTGCGCAGGAGTGGGTACCAGTGCTGGCGTGGCCAGTCTGGAGCAATCAAAATCATTTTTGGTTTGTCCTGTTTGACTTTTAGCAGAACTTTGTAGAGCAGAGGCAGAGGGGGAAAGGCATTTTTCCAGCTGAAGGACAGAGCATCCACCTTCCAGGCTTTGTTGTGAGGAGCTCTTGTGCAAAATTTGTCTAACTGGTAGTTCTGGGGTGAGGCAAAAAGATCTATATCTGGGCTCCCCCGTTTGCTTGTCAACATATTGAAAATCTGTGGTTCCAGTTTCCATTCTTGTGGGTCCATGAGATTTCAGCTTAGTTCGTCTGCCAGAATATTCAGCTTTCCTGGCAGGAATTGAGCTTGTAGTTGCACTTGGTAGCTCAAGGCCATGTTCCACAATGCCATGGCTAGTCTACAGAGGGGGTAGGAATGTGTATACCCCCCCTGCTTGTTTATGTACCCCATAACCATGGTGTTTGTCTTTACCATTAGTTGTCCTGGATGAAGGTAGTCCTTGAAGGCTGTCAGAGCATTCTGTACAGCTAGCATTTCTTTTTGATTGATATGTAGGTGCATTTGATTTGGGATTCATTTGCCCTGAATGCACTTCCCTGCCAAATGAGCCCCCCCATGCATAGTCTGATGCATCTGTATTTAGGGTTTGGGTGGCAGGGGGTGGTCTGAATGGCAGGCCCTTGTTTTGGTGGCAGGCCTCTCCCCACCATAGGAACTCTAGGCATAGGCAAGGTATGATAGGAATCATTGTTTCCAAGCTGTGACAATGTTGACTCCATAAACTTTTTAAGTACCACTGAAGTTTCCTCATATGCAGTCTTGCATATGGCATTAGAAGAATGCAGGAGGCCATGAACCTCAAGGCTTGCAGTATTTGTCTTGCAGATAGCAGGGTTTTTGTGGCCACCTGTTTGAAGTAATTCACCAAATGAATTTGCTTTTCTGGTATGAGGAAAGCCATCCGGGCAGTTGTGTTCAAGCTTGCACCCAGGAATGTAATTTTTTGAGAGGGTACCAGTTGTGATTTCTTTTCGTTTATGGTGTACCCTAGACAAGTTAGGACCCTTTTTACAAACGCCAGATGTTTTAAAAGTATGGCCTGGTTTTCTGCCTGAATTAGACAATCGTCCAGGTATGGATATATTTGAATATTTCTTTGTCTGCAAAATGCAATTACTGGAGCCAGACACTTTGTGAATACCTTGGGTGCAGTAGACAAGTCAAAGGGCAGCGCAGAGAACTGATAATGTAAGTAGCCTGCTTTGAAGCGTAGGTATCTTTTGCAAGATTCCCTGATTGGGATGTGCAGGTAAGGCTCTTTTAAATCTAGAGTTGCCAACAAAGCATCCATGCCTAGCATAGGAAGTAACTGGTGAAGAGTCAAGATCTTGAATTTTGGAATGTCCAGAAAGGTGATTAGAGTAGACACGTCCAGAATTGGATACCATGATTTGTCTTTTCTGGGTACCAGGAAAAGTCTGGCATAAAAACCTTGTCCATTTTCCTCTTCTGGTACTGGTTGAATAGCCCCCATGTTTAAGAGGGAAAGTATTTGTTTCTTAGCCTCTGCCCACTGATTTGGGGGCAGGTCTGGCCATCCATTTGGAGTTGGCAACGTGTGGAAATTAAATCTGTATCCCTGGAACACTGTATTTAAAACCCATTTGTCCTGGGTTATAAGCTGCTAGTTTTTTGCATGAAGAGCAATTTTTCCCCCTAAAGGGGTGGCTGAGAGGTACGTGCTTGGTAATTTTAAAGGAAAGTCATTGAGACTGTTTACCATAGGGTGGTCTCTTGTTATTTCCAGATTTGGAAGTGGAAGCACTCCATTGCTTAGTTCTGAGAGTCCCTTGGGACTAAAATCTGGTGCTTTTGGTGTGTCTGGGTTTGGCTTGAGTAGATCTGGAAGGAGCTGGAAAGGACCAGTTCTTAGTAGGCCAGTGCCTACTAGGGTTACCACCTGTCCCACTTTGCGAGGGACAGTCCCTCTTTGGGCAGTTGTGTCCTGCCAAAAAATTGTAAAAATGGTAAATGTCCTAAGATTTTAGGATAAAATTGTTTCATATATTTTATGTAATAGCTGCATAAAACAGTTATTATGTATCTGTGACACCTAAATGTTATAAGAAACAGAATAAGCAACTAAAATGCTATAAGAATAAGCTTTTATTTAGGCAAAAAAGGGAAGTTATGTCCTTTGTACTCACCGTGGGTATGTTTCAACCTGCAAAATCTGACGTTTATACCAAAAATGTCCCACTTTGGGCATTTGAAAAGGTGGCAACCCTAGTGCCTACTAAATCTTGGAGGTTGCACTTGTAAGAAATCTTTCACAGTTTGCATAGATTTAGCTTTGTCTTCCATCTTTTTTAGAACTTCTTCAGCCTTATTGCCAAACAGACGGTCCTGATGCAAAGGAGCATCCAACAAGTTTGCTTTAACAAGATCAGGCAGAGATTGCTCCTTAAGCCAAGCATGGCTTCTAAGCACAGACTCAGTAACAGCAGCCCTGCAAGAGGCCTCTAAAGAATCAAAACCACATTGCAAAGTATGTTTTCCAACTTGTTCAGCTGAATGCAATAAATCCTGTAAATCCTTATTTTTCACACAGTCAGAAATTAACATCATTTTCTGTTTAAGCAGTCCCATGATATGCTGTTGATATTTTAGCATATGAAATTGACAGTTTAAAGCCCTGATTGCCAAGGATGCAGAAGTATAAACCTTTTTACCCCATCTATCCAGCACCCTGGAGTCTCTATCAGAAGGGGTAGAATTTTTAGCAGTAGAAGCCTTAATGCCCTTGGGCCGCTGAAAAATGGTTTCTGGGTCCGCAACAGGATTTTTGAAAAGGAATTTGTGGGACTCAGGAACCCTGTAGTATCTGTCTGGTTTATTAGGAGCCGGAGGCAGGGAATCAGGGGCCATACTGGAATCCGAAAACACATCGTCAACAATGTCTAGTACAGGAGGTATAGCCAAAGGCCTATGCTGAGGAAGAAGGAAGAAATCCCTAAGCCTCTTTTTAGATTCAGAAAATTCATGACTTTCTCAGTGGAAATGCTCCCTTAGGGTATGTAAAGTTTCCCCAAAAGAAAAGTCTTTGGGGGGGGGGTCCTCTGCATCAGAATCCTCATAAGTAGTTTTGGCCAAGTCCAGGTCATTAGAAGAGTCAGAAGAAACAGAGTCCTGTTCAGAAGATTCATAGTCAAGCTCAGCCCTAGGCCTCTTAGTGGGGGGGGGGGGGGTGACTACCTCTGATTAGAGTAATTAAATCTTCAGCCATTTTGATCATTTGTTTTTTAGGCATAGGGGCCTGAACATGTGGCGTGGGCATCGTTTTTTTAGACATAGATCGAGATTTAGGCCTTAGGATTGAAGGTGGAGTCGGTTTAATATGCAAGTCTGTAGGCCTGAATATACCCTCAGAAGCTGGTGCCTGCACAGCGGCTCTGGACACATCCAAGGTAGAGACATCCACGGGTTCCATAGGTGAAGCATCTCACCACATACCGGACTCCAAATGGGTCTCAGTAGAGGCTTGCGAATCAGAAGTAGCAGGTATCAGGGGCTGTGAAAGCGCCTCACTGAGTACCGGCGAACTGGCGACTGGCTTAGGAGAAGCGTCATCAGCAGTTTTGGGCCTCAATGGCCTGTCTCTGTCTTTTTCTTTGCATTTTTTCGATATTCCGGTAGTCAGATGGCTAACCAATGTAATTTCTGGATAATTAAACTGAGAACCGAAATATTTAGAGGCAGAAATGTACCAACGATGGGTAGTGCGCTGATTAAATAAAGCACAAAACCGACAGCAAGGTACATTGTGGTCAGGGCCTAGGCAAGGAATACAGTACAAATGAAAATCTTTATGGGGTATTTGCTTCCCACAAGTAATACAATTATTAACTTTTACTGACATTGGTAAAGGTCAAGTAAAAGTTTCTCCAACGGGGTACTTAGCTTTTAGTTGAAGACTTCGGTTCTGAAACTAAAAAACGAAAATTTCAGGAATCGGCCGACCAGCACTTGCGAACTGCTTCTGCTTCGGGCACCGTACGGCAAGAAAGACTGATGTAATGGCATTGGCTGCATGTTCTATACCCCTGACAACCTGACGTCATGGAAGATGGGACAGCAACTCATGCAGAACCCAAGACATTGTTAATCAGCCCAACTGAGGGCAACCTGCCAGCAGATTACCCAAATGTAATGACTGCAACAGTGAAACATCTCTGTACTCAACTGGATAATGGTATCTGACCCCCAGTAAATATATTGACTCAATAGCCCTATCTGACTCCCTTAGTGGCTACCTCCCAACCTACATTAATCGCCTTCTTGCTCATCCAGCCAAGTGATACCTCTACAAGGTGACTCGAAATTTCACAAATTGTAACCCAAATACCTTCAGCTCAGCTATTAACTGTAGTGGCCTAAAAAAAAACTTCCCCTAGAAGACACAGTATTTATATTTAACAAAACCTTACTACATACTTTAAACATCATGGCCTCTATTAGGATAAAAAGAGTAAAATCCAACCATGTACCTTGGTTATTAAATAGTACCAGAATGCACATGAAAAACAGAAACAAAGGCAAACAAACAAAAGCCCACAACTACTACAAAATTCAGGAAACTGTACATGTTGACAAAAAAATCTTAAGTATAACCATAAGTATAAACCCAAAGAGCTCTGGTCAGCCGTCAATAAAATACTCCATCCACGAAGAAAAAGAAGACAAATCCCTATTTGAAACTGACATTCAGTTTAATAAGTATTTCATAAATAGCATATCTGCTCAGATGTCACCACCAGTTCAGTTCACCTAATACTACCTGTAGAATAACAGATGTGTTGTACCTTTAAGAAGCATTTCCAAGATCTGTGTGTGCATATAAATACCAAGCATGTGTTAGCTTCAGTGCCATTTTGACGGTGCAGCCAGAACGTTAACATCCATGTGCATGATAGCTAACCAGTTTATAAGTTAAAGTTACTTAATCTCATTTATGATGTGTTTGTGTACAATAAAGCTGCTTGAGCAAGAACCCACAATGCTCGATTGTTTTATCCTGACTTGGCGAGCGACAGAGTGTCAGAACCGGGATTGCAAAGACTATTCTTCAGAGCCACGAAGTGCAGAGGTAATGGCGAAGGCAAACTAAAAGAACTGAGCAAAAAAGGGCCAGAAACAAGTCAAAGGTAAAGAGAACACAAATGAATGATTTATATATTAAAAGATGTTAAACAGAGCATTACAAGGGCACAGAGCATGTAAATAGCACATAAACATTTATTAAACAAGCAAGAAGTAGACAATAGCTCATTAATCAGACAAAATGTTTGAAACTGAGTTATTTGATAAAGCGAGCATTAGAAAAGTACATGAAGGGTTCAGAATTACCTCAGAATTGTAAATAATATTGTATAATTTATATATTTTTTTGGGACATATACAAGATATATCTATATGCATTTATATATTCTTACATATATGAGTAGTGTAGGTATAATTGGAGTAATATCTCCATTTTTTGTCACATAAGTACGCATATACATTTTCAAGTGATAGTGTACCCCAGATGCTAACATGATTCTTTATCTAAGCTCATTTATTTATTTTCTTATACACTTACATTCATTGTATATACATATTCTTATATATATTTTTATTATGTACTTTATGAATGGTTTTAACTATATACTATGCAGTGGCGGCTGGTGACTTCAAATCACAGGGGGGCTGCAGGAGACGCTGAATGGGTGTGGTGAAAGGGAAGGGGTGTGGTCGACCATAAAGGGGAGGAGCTATGCACAAAACCACAAAAAACTAACTTTAATTAAATACGCTGCCCTGGGTGGCAAACCATCATTATGAAAGTCCAATCAAGACAAAAATAAGTGTAGAAGAATAAAAATATTTCAATGCATTGGCTGCATGACAGCTTACTTAATATCTAGATGGAAACAAAAGGTTGTGAGGCATGAAAAAATAAATTACTTTTTAAATACATTACTGGAATGCCAGTCAAAATCAAGTACAAAAAAAACCAGAAGCACTCAACTCAAACCACTTCTCCTTGCACTGCAGTTCTAATTATAATATATTCAGCTTTATTAAAGTACCAAGCAACATGCTGAAAGTAGAAATCTATGTGATGCCCCCACTTGTAAAAATGTTTCTTATCCAAAAAAGACCTGCTGCCTGACAACTTGTTTCATGGGGAAAACATGATAAAAGTAAAAAATGGAAAGCAAACAAGAAACAAGCTCAAGATACATTGCTTAAAGGATTACTGTACAGGTTATGGACCACACATGATTGGCATTCTGTTTAGTTTATGGGTAAAGTCTGTAGAGATGACTGGAAGTCTCCAACAAGTGTAATGAGCTTTTTAAAATAATGGAATCCTGTCCTTTAATACCCAAGGCTTATACATTATCTAGTCAAGTATTCTCTGCATGGCAACAACAGAAAGGCTTTCAATGTTGGCAATTCTTTAACAGTATGCTTATTAAAGCTTACTTGCATCTTACAATGTCAGACAAGCTTACCTTACGGTCATTAAAGCATTGCTACTTAAACACAGAGCAACAGGCACTTTGAGTAATAAGCATAAATCTGAGTAATAAGCATAAATCAACAGTACAAAAATATGACAGAAACCAGACCATTCTGCAAAATCAAGGACAGATGAAAAGCCACTGCAGTACTTATGCAGTGTGTCCTCCCCATCCAAGGTAGATACAACTACTCCTTGCCTTGCTTGGACACATCCAGAGTCACTACATGGGGGAGTGGGGTGCAACAAGCATGTCACAATTTGAAATCTCTCTGGCTGACTGTGATGGCCCTGACACATTTGTCATACCTCTCAACCTCAAGAGCAAGAAATCTGGACAAAGCCATACACACAAGTGGGACAAAGGCACAACAATAAGGACAATTTTTAAATATTGCTCTAATAAACTTAGAAAGATAATAGAATAGGTCTTGCATTAGTATGAATTTTCTGAAGGGTATAAAATCTGAAACTCAAATGTCTGTCATTTTCTAACTTCAGTCTTTAGTGATTTGTCACTAATTTGCCAAAAACACAATTTTATGAAAAATGGACCAAAAATGTGATGCAAAAATATAAAATAGACACACAATACAGCTGCTACCTGTCAAAGAAGGGACACTTTAATATTAGTACTGCTACCTTGAGCAGCTGACAAAATAAAAGAATCTACATGCATTTCAAGTAATCTATAACTTTGATTATTACAGTTATTTCTTAATTGTAAACTCTCCATGTTTTCTTCCAAAATTGCTATTTTGTGGAGGGATTATTAGGGGGAAGAGCAACATTTTGAGCCAAAAATTGGGGACAGTTGAGAGGTTGGCTATGCCTAATTCTATAAAGCAATTTATTTGCATGTACCTCTCAACCTGTTAATGCAGTAAATCTGAACAAGGCCAAATATATTGGGGGCACATATAAACAGTACTAAAAATTGCTCTTGTATAAATTGAGACAGTTGATAGAACGGCTCTTACTTTAACATGCATTTTTATGAAGGTTATGAAGTCTGAAACTTATTATTTAGTGACTTCTGGCAAATCATTTAGGAATTAAAACTACAAATTTTATGAACAACAAACCAAAAATAATAAGCAAAAATCTATTCATTCTTTGAAAATCTGGACAGTTGGGAGGTATAGTTCAGCTGGGCCTGTCTGAGTTTGCTGCCCTCCCCCACCCCTGACAAAATAATGGTTGAATGGAGCCTCTGCAGCCATTCCAATGAGCCATTACTTGGCTATTTCACTCCATTTACCATAAACACTAATGTTCATACTGCTTTACTTCAATGATGAGTTGGACTTCATTTGAAAGTTTTATTTTGTATTTTACAGCACAAACATTAAGTCATCTGTTAAACAAAGGAATGCAGTCTCACAATGAAAACTTAGCATTAAAACTTCTCTGCCCTTGAAACTCACATTCATTGAAACAGCATTGAAACCCACATTCAAAGAAAATACATTTTGCCAGTGGCAGATAAAGATTAATTTTGGGCTGTTTTCGAATCATAGGCCCCTTGCATATGAAACATACATGTGCTCTTTGATACACCTTCCTCATTGTACTAAAATTATATTCCTTGTACAATACAGTACACTTGTTAGAGGGTGTTTTAAATTTGTTTTGAACATTTTTCCAGTAAGCAATGAAACAAAACATATGCACCCATAATGGCAAAACTGCCCAGTTGAGAACATTTATCATAAAAAGTCTACTCAGACTTCCACAGTCCACCATTATTAGTAAATATACACAATTCTACAGTCCACCATTATTAGTAAATATGCACAATTCCACAGTCCACCATTATTAATAAATATGCACAATTCTACAGTCCACCATTATCAGTAAATATGCACAATTCTACAGTGCACCTTTATCAGTAAATATGCACAATTCTACAGTCCATATTCAGTGAATTCAGTTCTTGCCATAGCTGACAACCTTAGCACAAAAACCTGGACAAAGCCAATAATGGGGGAATACAGTCCCAAAAATAGGGACAAATTTAAAATATTCATCTTAGAAACTTAGAAAATTGCTAGAAAAAAAGGTTGTGCTACTATGTATTCTGAAGAACACGAAGTTTGAAATTCAAATGCCGGTCAATTTTACTGCGGACAGAACAAAAACAATTTTCAGCAGAGACGCAGGGATTAATACTGCAGACACGTCTTTGTAAAATGGCAGGGCACCAGAGCAAATCCACACAAACAAAGGGAGGAGATGCAGACTCCACACAGAAGCCACCCCAACCAAGAATCAAACCAGAAAACCTAT
The DNA here is from genome assembly GCF_019279795.1 of Protopterus annectens. Classification (NCBI taxonomy): domain Eukaryota; kingdom Metazoa; phylum Chordata; order Ceratodontiformes; family Protopteridae; genus Protopterus; species Protopterus annectens. The sequence continues at coordinate 960,485,150 of NC_056728.1, forward strand.
AGCTGTGAGGAAACAATACTACCACTGCACCATCAAATCTGCAAGGAATTAAGCATTCAGAAACCTGAAGTCTGAAATTCAAATGCCGGTCAATTTTACTGCGGACAGAACAAAAACAATTTTCAGCAGAGATGCAGGGATTAATACTGCAGACACGTCTTTGTAAAATAGCAGGGCACCAGAGCAAATCCACACAAACACAGGGAGGAGATGCAGACTCCACACAGAAGCCACCCCAACCAAGAATCAAACCAGAAAACCTATAGCTGTGAGGCAACAATACTACCACTGCACCATCAAATCTGAAAGGAATTAAACATTCAGAAACCTGAAGTCTGAAATTCAAATGCCGGTCAATTTTACTGCGGACAGAACAAAAACAATTTTCAGCAGAGATGCAGGGATTAATACTGCAGACACGTCTTTGTAAAATGGCAGGGCACCAGAGCAAATCCACACAAACACAGGGAGGAGATGCAGACTCCACACAGAAGCCACCCCAACCAAGAATCAAACCAGAAAACCTATAGCTGTGAGGCAACAATACTACCACTGCACCATCAAATCTGCAAGGAATTAAACATTCAGAAACCTGAAGTCTGAAATTCAAATGCCGGTCAATTTTACTGCGGACAGAACAAAAACAGTTTTCAGCAGAGACGCAGGGATTAATACTGCAGACACGTATTTGTAAAATGGCAGGGCACCAGAGCAAATCCACACAAACACAGGGAGGAGATGCAGACTCCACACAGAAGCCACCCCAACCAAGAATCAAACCAGAAAACCTATAGCTGTGAGGCAACAATACTACCACTACACCATCAAATCTGCAAGGAATTAAACATTCAGAAACCTGAAGTCTGAAATTCAAATGCCTGTCAATTTTATTTAACATTTGTTAATCAGGACAGTCTGACTTGGAACAAAAACACAATTTTCAGCAGAGGCCCAGGAAGAAATAATGCAGACATGTCTTTGTAACATGGGAGGACACAAAAGCAAACCCACACAAACACAGGGAGAAGATACGGACCCCACAAAGAAGGAACCCCAGCCAAGAATCAAACCTGAGAACCTGCAGCTGTGAGGCAACAATGCTACTACTACACCATCAAATATCAAGCATTGCAACATTTACAAACCACAGATATTATGAGGAACAGATCAGATCAAATATGAGGCAAAAATCTGCAATTTTTTTACAAATGGTGGTGGGTAGGGAACTCAAGTCTTTAACACCTGCATACAGGGTACAGGGTTCAAGCCTGAGGTATTCCCTACCACACCACCATGAGCACCTGGGGCATTTACACACACACACACACACACACACACACACACCTCTATCCAGTTGAAAGTAAAACACACACCTCTATCCAGTTGAAAGTAAAACACACACCTCTATCCAGTTGAAAGTAAAACACACACCTCTATCCAGTTGAAAGTAAAACACACACACCTCTATCCAGTTGAAAGTAAAACACACATACCTCTATCCATTTGAAAGTAAAATGCACCATATACTTACCTGTCTGTTCTCCATACCATATCCTGCCCGCGCAATACTCACAAAGACCCGCGAGATCCCAGCAAAGCTCCTTCCCGACGACGAGATTCCAAGCTCCCTCCCGAGACTGTTCTGACTGCTGCTGTTGCAGTCCGGATGCGATATATCCTCCCAGCGTGTCTGTGCACTTTAAAAGTGTACAGACATCTCCTTGTGTCCCTCTGACGTCTCCTTGTGTCCCTCTATGAGTCCTGCCGGACTGCCTTGAGCATGCGCATAGGCCGACGGTAGTTGGGACTACTGCGCATGCGCGAAGTCCGCGAAATTTAAAAAAATAATTTTTTTTTTGTTTTCTTTTTTATTTTTTAGTTTGAGGGGGCTGCAGTCCGGCAGCCCGATGCCACGAGCCACCCCTGATACTATGAATGTATTTACCTAGTTATTTTGTTGGCTATTACACTGGTTTTTGGTCTTACATTAACAGCCTTTGAGATGTTTACTAAATGTAATAGAAGAATTTGTTATTAGTGTGAGGCCACTTTAATGCTCAACAATTGATGCTGTTCTATTGGCTGTTTTAAAATTTGAGTGAAGTATATAAATGTTTGATGTTAGATGAATGGTTTTATGTCTGAAGAAGCTTTTTAAGCGAAAGCGCTAACAGTTTTTGTCCGGATATTTTCTAATAAATCTCTGTGTGGATTTAACCATCCACACTTTTTACACATTTTTGGATTTGTTTTATTTGGCTTGGACCACTTCTGGGACTTTGAGCGTTTTACGCCACTTGGTATTACAAGAGACTGATTATGCTTCGCTCTATCCTTTTGCCTTATGACATTTATTTATATACTATTTGATACAAGGATAGAGCGTTTACCAGATTTTTTGGCAGCCCTTTTCTTAATTTTATTGTAGTGTTTATGTGTATATCAAAGTTTAGATTGTTGTCAATTGTTATTCCTAGCAGTTTAGTGGTAGGGTCAGGTGAGATAAGGGTACCATTATTAGAAGTGAGGTTGAAATGTAAAGAGATGGACTTTTTGGTTGGGCTGAAAAGTAGCAATTTAGTTTTTTTGGGATTTAGAAGGAGGCAGCGGTGGGTGAACCATTGTTCTACAGTGCTGAAGGCTTTTTGGGTAAGGGACTGAAGTTCAGTTGGTGAGGCAGCTGAGCAAATTAAGGTAGAGTCATCTCCATACTGAATGCAGGTGGAGTATGGAATAGCAGATTGCAGGTTGTTAATGAAGATAGAAAATAAGAGTGGGCCTAAAATAGAGCCTTGTGGGAAACCGAGGGAGACTGGGAGGTGATTAGATAGTTCATTGTGCCAGAGTACAGCCTGCTGACGGTTATTAAGGTAGGATGTAAACCAGTTCAAAGATAGAGAATCAAGTGAAAGAGACTTAAGTGTATGCAGGAGAAATTGGTGGTTAACCATGTCAAAAGCTTTGGACAGGTCAGTGAAGACAGCTGATGAAAGACAGTTGTTGTTACGGTTGTTATTGATGTAGTTTGAGAATGATAGCAGGGCAGTGGTGGTACTGTAGAAAGGTCTGAAGCCATGTTGGCAGTTAGCAAGTAGGTTATTTTGGAGGAGGTGGTTGAGAATTTGTTTGTGGATGCATTTCTCCATAATTTTGGCTATAGGGGATAATAAAGCTATGGGACGATAGTTGGAGAAGTCGTTGGAGTTTCCCCCTTTGTATAGTGGGATGATATGAGAGATTTTCCAGATTAATGGGACATCTCCTTCGTTTATACATCTATTTATTAGAATGGAAATAGGGTAGGCAATGGCCTTAGCTCCTTTTTGTAAGAATTCTGCCGGTAGTTTGTCTGCTGATGGGGAGGAAGGTTTTAACTTTTGGAGAAGGGAGGAGATGTATGAGGTAGACACAGGTTGGGGGTGGAATTGAGGGGGTAGAATAGCAGAAGAAGTGGGTAGGTTGGATATATCAGGTGATAGGTGGCTGGCTAGAGTTTGGATGGTATCTGTGAAGAAAGAATTAAAGGAATTTGCAGTTTATATCGGATTATTGGGGTTAGAACCCTGAGGATTGCGTGTGATCAATTGACCTGGGTAGAGAATATTATTAATACTAGTCCAGAATTTTTTTGGTTGTCTGAGAGAGGTTTGCTGTAGTTGGAGATAATAATTCTTTTTGTCTAGCAGGATGGCTCTTTTTGTGCTGTTTCTATGTTGTCTAAAGGTTTGATGGTCTATTGGAGTCTTAGTAGTACGCCATTTTGTCCAGTGTTTATTTCTAACTAGGATTTTTTGTTTAGTATTGTTAGTAAGCCAAGGGGCTGGTTTGGCTTTGATTCTAATTGAACGAGTTGGAGCGTGATGATCCAGGATGGCTAAGAATGTAGAATTAAAGTATTCCACTGCATTGTTTAGAGGGAGAGTTTTTAATGGGGTCCAATTACATTGTTCGAGTTCTGCTTGGAAAAGTTGTGGGTTAAAATGCTTTTTTGAGCATATTGTTCGGAAGGTGTTAGGGAATATTATGCAGGTTTTATGTCTGATAATATATGTTAGAGAGTGGTCACTGAGGTCATCTGGAAGGATACCTGTTGTGTAGGTTTGCTGAGGAGTGTTGGTAAGTATCCAATCTAAGGTGGTTGCTTTGTTATTGATTTTATTGGTTCTGGTGGGGGATTCTATAAGTTGAGAAAAGCCATAAAGGTTAATGTGGGTGGTGGGGTTGGTATTTGTACAGGAATTCCAATCAATGTTGAAGTCCCCAAGAATTATGGTTTCTTGAGGGATGTTGCTAGAAAGCCAGCTGAAAATATACTCTACAGTATTACTATTGTTCCCTGGGGGAAGATAGACACATATGATGTTTATGGCTTTACTTGTATTTAGCTGTAGTTTGGAGAAAATTATTTCTGCACTAGTGTTTGTGGGTAAAGTAAGATTAAGTGTACTGACTTGAAGCTCATTTTTATAGAGGATTGCTACTCCTCCCCCCTTTTTGGAAGTATGGTCAAGTCTGATGATATTATAGCCAGGAGGGGTGATTTCGTTGTCTTTAATGGTGGGTTTTAGCCATGTTTCTGATAAACATAGAATATCAAATGGATGGGCCTGTAAGAGGGCATGAAGTTGAGCAATTTTGTTACAAATACTGCATATGTTTAGATGTGCAATTAAGAGTGAGTTGGTAGGTTTGGTAGGTGAAGAGGTTATCAAATTGTCTTGGTAGTTATTTGTAGTGGTGGGGGGATTGTTAGGGCCAGGGTTTGGGTGGATGTTACCATCTAATAGAGATTGAAGGGGTGTTAAAGATTTAGGTTGTTGTGGCTTGCAGTAGAAATAAAATACTTTTCTAGCTTTTAGGTTAGAGTATTTAATATGTGCAAGTCAATGATATCTGGCTAATTGGTAGCTGGGTTTGAAAATGATATTTAGGAGGTAGTAAGGAGAAAATTCTGTAGTAGATGAGATGTCTTTGGATGGTAATGGTAGGTTCATAGGTTCATACTAGGCTATCTGCCCTGGGGCAATTATAAGCCTAGCCCGATTCTGTATGGCTTACGCCACCCCTTGATTTGAGTATACTGTGCCCTTTTTAAGGTTTAGTTTACTGGGCCTCTGTCTAATTGTGACACGGGAGTAATCCCTGGGACAAACCTACGATCCCCCATCCACTTATCGAGATTCTTCTTGAAGAGATTCAGTGAGGTGCTCTGCCTCACGAATTCTATTCCAGAGCGAAGGGAGCCTCTGGGTTATGAACCTGTCCCTCCAGCAAGTTCTATTTATTTCTGTGCTGAGGTTCAAGTCCCTCGAGCGTGTGGCTCTAAGGGATTTAGGTTTACTGAGGTGGAGCATGTCCATTAATTCTGGTTTTGACATAGCTTTGTATGTCAGGCATAGATCGCCTCGAAGTAGGCAGTATGCAACTGAGTAGAGCTGGAGTTTTTTAACCGAGCAGTATATGGCATCTGTTTGAGACCCTTGATCCTCTTGGTGAGATACTTTTGGGGTCTTTCTAATTGCTGCAGGTGTCGGGTAAGGTACATCCCAAAAGGGGGCATTGTATTCTATGATGGGCCTGATGAGGGATGAATAAAGGAGCACGATTACCTCTCTTGATCTGGTTTTCAAAGGAGAGATTGCTATCAACTTGGGTCCCCAGGTCCCTAATAACTTTCTCTGTACTTAATGGGTTTCCGCCTATGTGGTAATTTGTGGGCACATTGTTTTTGCCAAAGGGTATGACTATACATTTTTTGGCATTTAGCTTTAAACCATGGTGCTGGCACCAGTTATCTGTCTCTGTGAGACCTTTTTGAAGGATGTTTGTGTCAGCTGGAGAGTTGGTTATGGCGCCCAGTTTGCAGTCGTCTGTGAACTTGGTGAGCCATAGTCCTCCCACGTTTGCCTGTACCTCGGAATAGCATATACTGAACAAGAGTGGTCCCAGGACAGAACCCTGTGGGATGCCACTTGTGACCGATTTCAAGTCTGACATGGCTCCAGCAACTCTCACTCTGTGGGTTCTGTCTTTGAGCCAGTTTGTGACCCATCTTGTGACATAGGGGTTTATATTTAAGCTGGATAGCTTATCTATGATGTCCGAGTGGGGTATTGTGTCAAATGCCTTTGCAAGGTCCAGATAGGCTGCGTGGACTACCTTCCCTTCATCTATGGCTTTGATGACTGTTTCAGAGAAGTCAACCAGGTTCAAAAGGCAGGATCTGCCCTTGACAAAGCTGAACTGGGTAGGATCTAGTGTCTGTAGGTCCCCAATGTCTTTGTTTATGAGCTCCATGATGATCCTCTCCATAGCCTTGCAGACTAAGCTAGTCAGGCTTATGGGGCGATAGTTTCCAGGGTCCGTAGAGGCTCCACCTTTGTGGAGTGGGACCACTGTTGCTGTACGCCATTCTGTGGGCACATATCCTGTAGTGAGGCTGAGATTGTATAGCTGTTTTATTTGAGGGATTAGTTCCTCTTGTAGTTCATGTAGGACGCAACCTGGGATGCCATCTGGTCCCATGGAAGCAGTGTTTTTTGCTTTGGAGACGGCAGCCTTCACCTGAGCATCTGAGATGTTTGGGAGGCAGCCCTCTGCCGGGATAGATACTTGCTCTTTTGGGGGGGGGGTGGAGAAGTTTGCACTGAACCTGTCTGCTAGGATATTGGCGATGTCTGTGGGTTCAGTGTATTTTTTGTCGTTTAGAATCAACTCAGAACAAGTCTGGGAGTTGCATCCCAGGTTTCTAACATAACTGAAAAAAAGCCTTATGATTGTCTTTGGTGTCCTGTGCAATTTTTCTCTCGAAGCTGGCCTTGGAGGATTTTATGAGGGATCATAATTTTTTGCTAGTACTGATCAGAGATGCCTTCCCTATTAGGGATTTTGCTCTATCATGTAGTAGCTTCCTCCTTCTGTTGTACAGTTTATTTATGGCAGGGGTCCACCAGACTGGACGCCTGCCTTTGGATGATTGGATCTTGGTTTTGTTTGGGATAGCATGATCCATGCATTCCTGGAGATGTCCGTAGAATGCATTTATATAGGATTCTGCAGTTTGGGCTGTAGTTTCCACTGGCCCTGGGGCCTTGAAGGATTCCACTTTGGATTTGAGAAGTGAGAAGTTCGCTTTTGAGAAGTTTTTCACCATGGTTTTCTGGGCTGGGGGTGGGGTCGGGATGTGGACATCCAGTGAAATTAATTTATGGTCTGATCTTACCAATGAGGGATATACTTCTGGTGTGGAGCATAGAGTCCCCATGTTGGTAATGATCAGATCTAGTATGTTGTCCCCTCTTTTGGGAGTGGTGACTAGTTGTTCCATAGTATTTGAGTTTATAATTTCCAGGAATCTTTGGGCTAAGGTGCTGGGGCTTGAGTAGTGCTTCCAGTCAATGTTTGGGTAGTTGAAGTCACCCAATATAATGGTGTTCGGAGAGATCTTCATGTTCTCCAATGTTTTCAGGAAAGCCGAATGGGATTCCTGACTTTGAGAGGGTGGTCTGTAGGATGCTCTAAACTGAAAAGCAGTCTTGCCCACTGTTAGTTGCACATGGATGGTCTCCGATACTTCGTGCAATGCCACTAACCTGGAGGTATGGATATCCTTGATAAATATGGAAACTCCCCCCCCCCCTCCTTTTGTGGTTCGGTCTGGGTTTTGGGGCCAAAAAGCATGATATGAGGTATAGCCTGGTAGTGCTGGGGTGCTCTCTGGAGCCTTGAACCAGGTTTCTGTCACTGCACAGATATCGATGTTCTCCATACTGAGGAGAGCTTCGAGTGCGTGCATCTTGAGGTTAAGACTTCTGGCATTTAGTAGGGTATTGTTAAGAGAATATTCATAAGAGGTTATAAGATAATTGGTGGATAGAGGTGGTAATAAGAAAATCCACATTAAAATATGAATGTTGTGGGGAATTATGGAGATAGACATTCTTAGGATGGTGAGTTGAATAGAGAAAATGGAGGGTAGAGAAAATGGAGGGTAAGAGATAGAAGGACTGTTGAGAATTAGTAATAGAATAGGAGAGGAGAAGGGGTGATTAGAGATGGTTTGATTGAGTGGGTTATGAGAGAAAGGGGTTGGGCGTAATAACTATATGGTTAGTATGATAGGTGCAGAGTTTGGAAGGGTGTGGTCTGTGGGAGGATAAATGTAGGAGCACTGGGGGCAGGTGGGAATAGGGGGCAGGGTAGGGGTGTGGAGTGAGCCCGAAGGGGGAACGGAGCGGGATGAGACAAGAGAGAGTTCTATCAAGGAAGACAATCAGTGAAGTCCGAGAAGTGTAGCAGGTAAGTTTGGAAGAATGGGAGTTTGTAAGGGAGAGAGTGAGAGGAAAAAATGAAGCTGGTAGGAAGAGATTAAGGCTTGGTAGAGAGTAGCAGGAAAAAGGATACGTGGAACAAGGAGAGATGGTAAAAGGTCAGAGAAAAAGCTGGGGGCAATGACCTAGGGGTAGGATTAGTAAGAGTATAACAAAATGTAATACAATAGCTTATAGAGTGATGCCACCTAGTGGCCAGTAAGTTAATTGCAAGAGCTAGGGTTTCTATAGGTGATGGCAGGCTAAGTAAAAGATGGAAATGGACCAGATAGAAAAAGATAGGAAAGGAGTTACAAGAAGGTTTAAACAATGATAGTTTCAAGGAGAACATCACCTTCTATAAATGCTTTGTGGATATTTTTTTCATCTGGTATGGTGTATTACTGGAATTGAAAGAATTTTTACAGTTCTTGGAGAGTAGCACCCTTTTTTGTCCTTTACCCTGCATTATTCTGAAGATGAAATTAGTTTTCCAGATGTGTTGATTACCAAAAACATGTTAGGTAATCTCTCCACCAAGCAGTATAGGAAGGAATATAGGAAAAATAGTACACTACATCGTACTAGTATGCATCCCAGTCATACTACTAGGAATGTAGTTAAGAATCAGGTACTAAGGTGTAGGAGACTGCATACAGATGCAGAACCCCTAAGGGAAGCTTTAAATGGACTTACATCTGACCTTATGGACAGGGGTTATAAAGCTGAGGAAATAAAAAAGGGTATGGAAGAGGTTGATAAACTGGATAGAACAAAAACTAGACCATATTATTCAGAACAAACTTCCATTGAAGAAAGTAGAGGGATAACATCTAGTATGAAGATGAAGAATAGGATGTGTCTGACTTATTCAGCAGGGGTTAGTAGAGTTTGTGAGGTAGTGAAAAGAAACGGGCCCATCTTGTTAGTAGATCCTAAAATAAACATGGTAATAGACTCTACCCCTAGGTTTAGTTTTAAAAACTGTAAAAACCTGAAGCAGCAACTTTGTTACAAGCCGAACCGACACAAGGAACATCTTGTATCACAACGCAGGGGAACTCATGCATGTAGAGCTTGCAAAGCCTACCCTAGTATTTGGCCAGTTTGCATGGTGATGCATCCCATTTCTAAGGAGACTATAGAACTCTCATTCTATGCATATTGTTCTACTAGAAACATAGCATATATGGCTAAATGTAAACTATGTGAATGTTTCTATGTTGGAAAAACTAATCGTATGTTGAAGGAGTGGGTACTGGAACATCTTAATGATATACGTAATAAGAAATTGACTAATGCACTAGCAAAGCATGTCTTAGAAGCAGGAGACAGCCATAGTTTCAAATTCTTAGTGCTACAAAAAATCTTAGAAAATTTAATAGAAGGTGATCTGAGTAATGAAACAGAATGTGTGGAACTCAGGTGAATAATTGATTTTAAAGCATATGACCCTCCAGGTCTGAACAGTGCCGTATCTTTAAAACCTGTTCTTAGGAAAAGGAATTTGCCTCATTAACTAAATTGGTATCATTGGCTGTAGTAATGTATAAATGCATCTTGATTAATTGTCTTTGTATTAAGGTCTGAGGAAGCAGGCAACTGTGAAAGCGCTTACCTGTACTGTTTGTTTGTGGACTATTAAAGAATTTAAAGTGTTTTACCCTATTCTCAGCAAATGACAACTTTTTTGCTGCAGCAAGGGCTTAACATGCCATACTAGTTCATAAAGCCAATATGTGTTGATAAATGACCTTTTCCATACCCCTTGCAATCATGGGAAGCAGTCATATAGGTCTAAAGTTGACTAAAGACTCTGCAATGGAACTTCAAGGATGGGAAGCATGTCAAATTTCCAGGGCGAGCAGCTAAAGCTGCCCCACAATAACAGTAATGGATCATAAAATTGTGGATGAAATCAAAGCAGAAGTTATGAAACTATGAGTGTAAGTCCTTGCTATCTGGACTACTGCACATACGTTTGTTCAGATTACATACCTTTGTAACAGTGATGATTTTAACATTGGCTCCCATTTGTATCCTCTCTAACTTTAGTGGAGGATATACAGTTTATACTAAATCTAATTATAATCTCATATATCAATCACTAACACTTCAATGAATGAACATTAATTCACTTGTTTATTCTTATTATAGCATTATTTTATTCAGGGTCACTATGGGCCAGCAGCTATACTGACTACCATGGAGTATAAGACAGGCCTGGGACACAGAAGTGTAGCCAGCACTTTCTGCTCCCAATGCTGTAACATGTTCCATCACCTCTCCTCCAAACTTTGAATGATGGTAATGCAATGAAAATATGGAGCGCTGTAGGGCTGCACTTCTGACCATAAACAGAATGCTGCCATTTGGTGCCATCAGTGCATTAGTATCTCACCGCCCAACACTTTAAACCAGGGCAGTTATCCCCTTACCCCCACCATAGCTACACCTCTGCCAGGACAGTGTGTCAGTCTGTAACAGGATGTGCACACACACGCAAACATATACACATACACATGCACACTTCAATGCATGCACAGCTAACACAATTCATTAGATGAACAATTTGTCTACCAAAACATCTTTAGGTTTTGGAAGTGAAGTACTACAACCAGCGAAACCCCATGATGGTACATATGCATGCAGATTACAAATAGAAGGTACTTCAGCTATGAGGTGAACTTAAGAATCAAGCATACTGAGATGATAACTCTGAATGCTCCTCTATCATCTTATCCATTATGTACAAAAAAGAATAATAGCAGAGGTATTTATCACAAATCCCTCTGAAGTATACTATTATTTAGGAATGTTCAAGTCCTGAAATGGATTTTATAATTCATAGCATTCAAAGTCTAAGTTATGTTTTTAGATAAACACTTGCAAATGACTTGTATTACCCTATATTATTATTATTATTATTATTGCCTTCATAGCATCATCAAATATTAGCTTATAGTTTGTAACTGGATCTTTTCTCTCTGGACCTCTACTGATAAAGAAAAAACAAAAACAGCTGAATAGGAAAACCCAGAACTTATTTAATAGTCACAAAATAAAAACAATAAAACAAGTATCCACTTGGCTCTTTCATCTCTAACCTTGAGACTTCTTCAGACTGAATACATTTAGAATCACCAAGCATTTATATAATATCCAGTCATGTGATTAAAATAGTTTAGTGGTTTAACCCTTTATGTTTCACATAAGCAACAAAATCTTCTCCATTTAATCCTGGTGAATAACCATCATTAAGTTTAACTTGCCATAAATATTCTTTCCACCCTAATTCTTCCTCAGCGTCAAACATATTGTCATGATTTGCAACATAACCCAATACAATAAATTTCAAATCCACTTTACATTTGGATGGAATACAATGCTTGCTTAAACCATTTTTCTCATCACCAGCTGATATTGCACATTTGTGGTCCTATATATTCTCTTGTAAAGCTCTCTGGTTGTTCTACCAACATAAAATGACTGACAGGGCATGTATACAGCTAAATATACAACAAACTTAGATTTGCATGTAAATAAATGTCTGATTTTGATTAGCATGTTGTTCACCCTTATTTCTTGTATTCCAGTGTACAAATAATTACAAAAATTACAGTCGAGACATTTGAACACTCCGTTTTACACTGCTATTCAATGGTGAGCTTAAGTTTCTCTGAAAAAATTCTTGAAACTCTTGCCTCTTTTCTCTACAAATATAGGCTTGTCACCAACTGCTTTATGTATTTCTGAACTGCTAATATTCCAGTTTCATCTGATTATTTTATTATTCTCTAGTGAATCTACACTGTTTGCTACTTGCATAACCAAACAAAAATCCACATTTTTCTTGTTTACGTTCTCACTGCCTTCATTTTTCCTAGTACCGCATATTTCTTTCAATTTATTTTCTACCATGTCCACCATAGGGCTATGATGTCATCTCAGCAGTGATACATAAACTATAGGTAAAGGTTGTCTGTACCAGAAGGCTATCAAGTTTAATTTGTTTGAGCAATGGCTGGGAGTGGATGTACTTGCATACGACAGTACTGAAGTAGAAAGGAAGGATATATGGAGGAATGGAGGGGGGTGGCAGAATCGGTTTGTAATTGGCTACAGTAAGGGATGGGAAATTTGCTGAAATGAGACAAGAAATCAGACGCAGAAAGTTGAGAGGAATTTACTGAGGGAATGTTGTTCCAGCCTGTAAGATGGTTGACCTCTTTCCAGAACTTTCTATATTTTTTTATAAATCAGGTTTGGTACAATTTCATCTAGTGACTTTTCTACTGGAATATTGCTTGCTTTGCAAGGATGCATAGTTTGGTGTAATGCTGTCTTTTTATGGCAGAAAGAAGTGCTTTCCAGGAATGCCATGCATTGTTTCCAAGTTGTTGAAGAGCTTTATGATTGTAGATTAACCAGTTATTAGCTTTTGGTTTAAATTATTTGGAAGCAGAAGTTTTGCAGATCAGTCAGTACAGAGGTGAATAGTTTTGCAGGAGTCCAATACGGAGAGGATAGATTTAAGTTTGTTAATGTTAGGCTGTGATCTATTACAGAAATATATAATTTGTATGTATGTGGAGGAGGTCATATTTACACATGGTTGATGGACATGGAAACTGATAGGGCAGAGGTTGCTGAAAGATGGTTGATGATATGTAATATAAGAGAAGGTTTGTTATGATATCAAGGAGGGAATAATGAGGTGTTGGGGTTAAGTTTGGTGTTGGGTTAGCTCTAGTAGGTTGCAATATGAGATAGGTGAGGTTGAATTTTATGAGAAGAGCATTCAGGTAATTGGAAATAGAACTGAGCAAATTGAGACTGAAATCTTCAAGCATTATGAAATGTTGTGTTATTTGTGGAGGAAGTGATTTTATTTAGTAAGTAATGTAGATTGGAAGTGGAGGAGAGAGGTGGTAGATATGCTACAAAGAGATGTAGCACACTATTCTTTGAGAAGGGAATGGATATAAGCAGCTAACCCGAAGAGGTTTCTGTATTAGTGTTTCCTTGAGCAAGCAATTAGATGTTTAAATGAGAATTGAACAGAAGGAGATCTCCACCTCCTTGTCTTGAGTCTAGTCGAGCATTAATAAACACATTTGTAAGCAGGGAAGAAATGGTGTAAGCTTTCTTTCTACACAGAATAAAGGCTTTTCTCAGTTACTGTTTGTTTGCTAGCAGAATCAGTCCATCAGTTGAGTGCATTTATTATTTTACTTCTTTATTTGTTATACAGGATAGAACAGTTTCTACTGGGAGCAATTTCTGGTTTCTCATGAAGACCCAACATAATTTCAGATGAAGCAGTAATTATTGAACAACCCATGGCATGTGTATTACCACACTGGACTTCAAAGAAGACAATACAGTGAATATCACTGATGAATAATGTCACTGCATGTCAGTATGCAAATATAGCTTCATCTACCAGGAGCATGCATTGTGTTGGACACAGGAAATCAACTGCTACTTTGACCATTTTTAGGCACACATGACAAGAATGTGTCCTTAATGTTATGTAATTTCTTTATCATTTGTTGACCATGTTAGTTCTACTGGGCCAGTGGCCTCTTTTTAAGGGAAACCTGAAGTTGTACTTATTTTAAATTGGGGAAATTTGTCCATTCCTGTTAAGAACATTAGTACACTGAGTACGGGAAACTGGATATCCATGTTAAGAACTCTGTGAACAGTGAAGTCATTTCTGATGCAATGCTTTAAAAGATAGTCTGTCATGTGGGATCATGTTGAAAGGTGTTATCCATAGCGTTCTTGAAATCCTAAGATTGTAACTGTTATAATGCAGTCATTATGATTACTTGCTTTGAGGTCTTGTATAACAGCATGGTATCTGATGATAATGTGAAGCTACAAAAGAAAGTTTTCTGCTTATTTTTTCATTTATATGATTCATAGGTAGACACTAGGCTATTGGCCCTGGGGCCTATATAAGCCTATCCAAAATGGTTTCCTGGCTTTCGCCACCCAAGAAAATAATTTTCCTGTGTCCCTGTCAAGCAGTGCTGCAGAAGTGATCTGAATGTATGATATTATCTGTGGGCGGGTATTTAGAAATACAGCTAGGTATGGGTGTACATACGCATGTGTAATAATGCGCATACATATAATTTCTTAAACATAACATAATATATGCAGCTGTCCCACAAGCAGTTTGAGAGGTGCATGTCTAATAGTTATTTCAAGGGAAAGTCTGATATACATATTGATATAAAATATTGATATAAAATATTGATAAAATAATTTGTTTCTGTGTCATCTGTCAGTCTCAAAACAAGGCTAACTTAGCCCCATGGAATACTGGTGAGGCAGGTGCCAAGACATGGATTTCAGCCTGATTCTAGTTTAATTAATATTTCTTTATTTGCATTTATTTACCTGGACAGTCCAACTGTGCAAAAATCAATGAGAAAAGCTCCAAGAATTCTATCAATAACTTGTGAATTTAAAGAAAACTGCTTAGCTAAGACAAAATAATAGACGCTTACATAGTTGAATACAAGTGACAGTCTTATTAACATTTACAGATACAAACACTTGAGCTGCATGATAACAGAAGTACAGGTAATCAAAAATACATTAAGGACACTATTAAAGAGAAAGTGGATTTCCATTGGCAGTATTAGAGAAAAGTGATAATGTAGCTTCAGAAACTACAAATTTGTAGAGTTGTAAAAGGTTGTTCACCAGGCATAAAGAGATAAAAAGTGAAATATAGAATGAAAAAAAACAGGTTAAAGTAAGGAGTGTAGGCATGATTGAAGGTGAGAATATGGTACAGAGAAGAACTAAGGCCCTGTTACTGGAATTATAGAATAGAGCAGGTGTGTGTACATATTTCAATTAAATGTCTGGCATTCTACAGATATCCTGGTCTATGTATACACTATATTGACATGGTACATGATAACTCAAGTGAATCTCTGCACATTTCCAAGGTGTGCCACTGAAAGTCTTCCCTCATCTCTCTCTTTAGTCTTGTCTTCTCAAAGAAACTAATGCCACAAAATGCATGTATCAAGCCCCACAGCTTTCAACCAGTCGTGACAAATCTCAATAGAACCATTGAAAAAATCTATTAATAATCAGGGATAATGAGGTACACTTTAAAAATATTAATACTATTAATGCAAGATGTTGACAGAATAAGAGAATGTGAATTAATATACATTTTCTAAAGTAAAAGAAGTACTTCACTCCAATTATTGTCATTATTTATTAACTGTATTCCATAAACTATGGACATAAACTTTCCTATCATCTCCATAGTCAATTCCCTGGATATGGACATCCTGAGGCAATGTAGTAATTGCCTTATGCTTACTGACAACCAACTTTTTCTTAAACTGATAAGTTATGTGAGAGATATACTTAACCAATGTCACTGTAAACAAAGCTCTCACATATAAGCACTCATAATACTTAGGTTGTCAGAAATGCACACACCACACCCACCATGCACACAGTATGGAGCAGACTCCTGGGGGCATGTACGTTGAGGCACTTACAAGTAATCTTCCTAAACCCCAAAGGCTGCCTAGACATTTGACCTACAACAAATATACTCAGTAACTGCAAAAGCATTTTACTAAAACATCATCCACCACAACATATACAGCCACACCTCAAGAAGCCTCAACTTCAAAACCTATAAGACCAGCCACCTCACAACCCAATAGTTTAATCACAGGAGCCTCCATTGTAAGACATAGATGTTCCAGTCACCAGGCTGAATAACAAGAAAGTCACAGTCAGTTGTCTATCAGGGGCCGCCATCCACCAGATTACACATGCACTCAGGTCACTCGACCACAAGTACCAATATGACTCTGTCATAGTGCATGTGGGTGTAATGACCCAACATGTACCTCCCTGTACTATATGAACAGACACATTATGGAGTTCTTAGACTGTGTGCCCCAGGCAGGTATAAGTCTAGCACTGACCACCTTTCTACCTTCACCAAGGATGATGCCCTAATATGAACAGAAGATGACTGACTAATAATTGCCTTAGCTTTTCGTGTCATTCCAAGGTGGTTCAATCTTTGTCAGAATGGGAACATATGGTTGACAGACCATTTTGCTTTGCCAAGGATAATCTGCACCTGCTCCTTCTTGGCTTTTGAATATTGACTAAAACACTTAACTTCCCTTAGTGACTTTTTAGGTATTACCAAACTGACACACCTTCCGGCATAGTAAAACCAACCTAAAGAAAGCTAAAGCTGCTTGTCTATTTATGTATTTATTGATTTATATTTCTTGACTGGGAACGTCTGACATAGTGGAGGCCCTGGGAGAAAAGCTCAATCACAGTACATTTGTAATGTTTTATTTTCTGAGAAATGTAACTGTTGTTTGCTAATATAAGACAGGTATATACAGTAAAGTATATCTCTAAATTCTTGCAGGAAGTAAATGGTTTTAAACTGTACAAGGGAAGACATTGTTGTAAAGAAGTTTAGTGTTCTTACATTTCAGTACAGAAAGGTTTGTGCTGTTCAATGCCAGGAGCCTAAACAAAAACCTGCACTCACTCTAAGCTCTCCTTGCCTTACAAAATGAAGGCACCTCTGCAGTTATTGAGACATGAAAGCTATGGACAGCATCCAGGAAATACAGGGCTACAATGTCTTCCACATGTTTAGGCCAGGTACTGCACAGGTAGGGATTAAAGGTGGAGATGTTTTGAAATACAATGATAACAAACTTACCTCAAGGTCAATCAAACCAGACTACATGCCTGAACTTCTCCCTGTCCAAGTTATCACAGGCAAAGTCCCATACCATATCCTGGAAAGCTTTAGGTCAAACTCTATGAACCAGGAAACCCAAAGCTCATGCTTAAACTTAGTGGAGACACTCATAGTTCAACATCATCACCCACCCATCCTCTTTTTCCCATTTTCTACATGAGGTCAGGGTGTCATGTCAACTATCTCCATCTCTCTCTCTCTCTATTCAGTCCCTCTTGCCTACCTTCTTCGACACTCATGCAGGTCTCTCATACAATCCATCCATCTCTTTGCTGGATGCTGTTTCCTCTTGCCTTTTTTTACTGTCAGTCCCAAATCTTTCTCATCAAATTGTCTTCTGCACAGTAATATATTCTCTTTGATCTCTGCAACTGGAACTACTTTGGCTTTTACTCTTATATCCTCATTTCTTCATTTGTCCCACAGTGTGCACCCTACCTCCTGTCTTAGGAACTTCATTTCCATTACCTCTAGCTTCATCTGGTTCTGCCTTCACTGCCAAGGTTTCTGTACCATACAGTAGTACTGGTCACACCATTGTTTTATACAACTTACTTTTCAGCTTCTTTGGCTTCATCTGTCATATATTACACCTGACATTCTCTGCCAGTTGGCTGAATCCCCTCTGATTCTAACTTTGACCTCTTCATTCTGACTTCCCGTCTCCACAACCACCACTCTCAGAGCCTTGAAGCTGTTATCTCTCAACTAGGGTTGCCACCCCTCTGTTTTTTTTCCAGAGTATCCAGAAATCAAA
Source organism: Protopterus annectens (assembly GCF_019279795.1). NCBI lineage: Eukaryota > Metazoa > Chordata > Ceratodontiformes > Protopteridae > Protopterus > Protopterus annectens. The sequence continues at coordinate 960,503,010 of NC_056728.1, forward strand.
CTGATTCTCCGGTAGTCTGGAAAACACTGTACAGACTCCGGTATTCTGTTATAAAAAAGGAAACAGACTATCGGAGTTTGTAAATCGGCTGATTTACTGTGCTTTTCTGTTAAAAAGCATAGTAAATCAGCCAAAAACAGGCAGCGGGAACTGAAAAAGAGGGCATTCCCCACCAAGTGATGTCACCGCGACATTACAAAATGGGCAGAATATGGGCGAGAGAGGGGGTAGGGTGGGCGGGGTTACTGGCGATGCGTGGGGTTTAGCTTTACTCTGGTTTTAGCCACAATGAAAGATGGCAACCTTACTCTCAACTGTCCAGATTTTAGCAGAATGCCCGGAATTTTGCCTCACATTTTTGTGATCATATAACTTGTGGTTCTCTGGTAAATCATTGAGGACTGAATTCACTATATCATGATAAGCATTTAAGTTTCAGACTTCATATTATTCAGAAAATGTACTGTAACACTAAACCTTTCATTTAAGCAACGTTCTAATTTTATACAGGAAATATTCAAAAATTGTCATTATTTTTGGCTTTGTCCAGATTTCTTTTGCTAAGAGGTTGAGAGGTACATGTTAACCTATTTCACCATCTTCCCTTCTATCTCAGTTCTCATCTTCTTTTGATTTCCCCCATTTTCTGCCATTACAACTGTCTTATCTGTACTCAGTTTTATCCCGTGTACCTTTAGTTTAATATTGCTTTCCTCTATCATTTGCTGAAGTTCTTGCTTAGAGTCTGCCTATAATGCCATGTTGTCTGCATGCAGCAACTTTGTTGATATGACCTGTTTACTAATGTAGTCCATCACCAGTATGAACAGCAGTGGGCTCAGAGCTGAACTTTGATGCACACCCACTCCCATGGGGAAGTCCTCTGCGAGATCGAACACTGTACTTAAGTCATTAGATCTTTCTATATAGTCTGCACTAATTCTACCACTGTTTCTGGGAATTGCAGAACTGCCCAAATCTGCTTTCTCGGGACCTCGTCATATGTTTTTTTCCAGAACTAGGAATGTCCAGTTGGACTTTTTCCCTTATCCCTAGCTTCTTCTCAACTATCTGCCTCACTGCAAATATCGGGTCAGTTGTGCTGCATCCTGGTCTGAATCCAAGTTGCTCATATCTCATCTTACTTTCTGCTACTCTGCATATTCATTTATCAGTCACCCTTTCCACAACTTTCATGCAGTGTGACAGGAGTTTGATACATCTGTATTGCCCATGGTTGTAAATGTCCCCTTTTGTCTTGAATACTAGCACTAGTATGCTTATTTTACAGTCATCTGGAAATGTCTCTCACTCCACACTCCTATGAGTACCCTCAGAAGCCATTTCTGCTGTATCTAACCCAACATCTTTACCAAACTGCTGTGGCCTCATCTGAGCCTGCTGCTTTATCTGACCACTGCTTGCAGCTGATTGTGGTAACCAGTGATTTAAGCTCTGGGCCAACTGTTTCACTGAGGATGACTTTGCAACAGCTGATTTTACCTCAGTGCTCCTTCCTTACATGGAGCAAGTCTACCTGAGTTGCATGTCGGCTACTCCTGTGTGTGATGCTGTGACTACTTCTCTTTCTGAGCCATGTGTTGGATACTATCAAGCCATTTGCCAGACAGATGTCTAGAACGGCCTCTTATTCATTACTCCTGTTGCCCCACCCATGTGGACCCAGGCATATCCTGTTCTGTATGTCCCAATATGTGCATTAGATCACTCATGTCAATACCAATTCATGCTGCCCTGCTATATCGAGTAGGTCCTGCAACTGCTGTATGAATGCATGCTTTTTCACACTATCACAACCCTGCTGTGGGGTACAGACTGAGATTATTACTATCAGTAGACTGGAGTTTAATAGCCATGAGTCCATCACTAATTCTGCTGACATCCCTTACTGGCTTCTGAAGTCTCCCCTCACCACAATTCACATGACATTTCTAGGCTGTTCTCCCTTGAGTAGTAGACTCTGGATCCCAAGCCAAGTGGCTTGGCTGCACTGCCCTTCCATCTTGTCTCCTGGATACATAGGATGTCCAGCCTCCTCCTTACCATCATGTCATCCACTTCCAAGCTCCAACCTGCCAGTGAATCTACACTGAATATAGCAATTCTTAGATCATGTTCATTAGTCAACACAACCAAATCATCTAGCGCCATATTTTACAACATCAAGTGGCTAGCCTTGCCATGACACACAATCTGTGATCCATGTTCTCCTACCCTGAGGATACTGTGCACCACAGTATATGGCCAAAGTGGTTGGTCTATGCAACTTTACCCCTTATATAGCACCATATAGAGTCTGTGCTGCTCCCCATAGCTCCTTCGGTGAATTTAAGATGGAAACAGTCAGCCTATTTTTCAGAAGCGGGAGCAACTCCACAAAAACACAGGGAGATCAGGACTGGACTTTGTAGCTTGTGCATGGAAGGCGAAGACCTTAAACATTTTGCCTACTGTTCTCCTATCATCATTCAACTCAATGCCATATTCATGTATGACTAACTACCCTACTATAAACTGGGAGTTGTACATGACCCAGAGATTGCAGGTCCAGAGATTCCTGTACTTTATAAACCCACACACCCTGGACCGAATAGTTCATATACCCACTAGGGGTACAAACATACTGGATCTGGTACTCACAAATATGGTAGAATGCTGCCCCCCATGTGATGTCCTCTCTTACAACATCTCAGCACATTTCAGTGCTATATGATATTGTATCAATCTTGTTTTAATGGTGATATCTGTGCATTCTTCTACACTCCATATGTGTATTAATATTTGTATTAATCTATGTATTTATAGTATATTGTAATATGATGTTAGCTTTCACCTCTGCATATGTATCTTCTGTTCTTATATTTGTAAAGCGTTTCTCCCTGGGCCACTGCTGAAAAGCAGATAATATTATCCATACAGGTTTACTGGTAAATGAAGCTCAACAAACAAACATAAGAAGTCTTTTTACACTGGATCCACTCCTGTTTGGTTTTATCAATGCTCATCATCAACCTGGTGGACTTCCCCTGCCATGACTTGGCTAAGGCATTTGATACAATATCTCACTCAGACATTGTAAACAAACACATAGAATTAGGCATAAATCCCTATGTTATGCACTGGTTAGCCAGACGACAGTTAAAACAAAACAAACAAAAGCAAGCCAACTGCTAAAGGCTGACACGCAACAAAGCAGTACAAAAAAAAATGTAGTGTTTCGACCAAAGCTTTGGCTTGCAATGCTTCATCCTTCCCTGGATATAATAAGTTTAGTTTCAGGGTTTTACAATTGGTTCCCCCTAACATTAGAACAGGTGATTTAAACAACCATATTGAAATGATGGAGTTGAAATGGATTGTTTCCCTCCAGGCATATAGATCATCTGGACTGAACTGAGCATACCTCTCAAACCCACCTTTAAAGTGAGGTGGTAATTATAACTGGTTGGTTTTATTGATTGTTTTATTGTTCATATGTTCTGACTGGTTAATTTTTATTATATAAGTGGATGTATATTCTTGTGTTTAGTTTGGTCTGAAGAAATGATAACCCTGTGAAAGGTGACCACCGTGGCTGACCTACATTTTTTTTCTTAGCCAGATAGTTACCACCGTGGCTGACCTACATTTTTTTTCTTAGCCAGATAGTTCTCAGACAGAATTCAGAAAGTTAAGATAGGGGGAATCCTCCTCTACAAGAAGGTCAGTCACTAGAAGACTCCCCCAAGGCTCTGTACTGAGTCTGCTCTGTTTTGACATCTACTTCCCAGGAGTCAAGGCCAACAACAAGGGCATCTGGCTGACCAAGTTTTCAGATGACTGCAAATTAGTATCAATTATAGAATTCCCTCAAAATACTTATATCCTCATATCTTCCAGGAAGGCCTTACACAGAAAAATGACTGGTGCCAGAGCAATGGCTTAAAACTCAATGCCAAGAAACACATAACAGTGCCCTTTTGGAAGTTGGCTACCCCAGTAAACTACTACACAGATAACACACCCATAACAGTAGACTCCATAGTTAGGGGTTTGGGGATGTATGTAGACAGTTACCTGGCTATTGTTTAACATATGTCTAAGTTAGCAAGGAAAACATTCTATGTTGCTCAACTTATAAGCAAGGACATGGTATTTTGGTCTGAGGAAGTAATTGTTCCACTGTATTCGGCCCTCATTAGACCCATCATTGAGTATAATGCCGTTTTTGTTATGTGCCTGACCAGACACATGCAACAACTGAAATGTCCACAGAGATTCCTCACAAAAAGAATGCAAGGGATTAACAACATGTCTTATTTTCATCAATGAGGCATCCTTGGAACCTGCTCTGGTGGACGTTTTGCATATCTGCAAAACAAATAATAGCCGAACTATCCAATCTAGGGACTTAAGCCTTGCTTGTGACATAAATAGGATTTGTTGAAGGGACAGGTATGTACAGTGGTGCTGGGGTTAGCATTGCTGCCTCACAGCAAGAGGCTCTCTAGTTCAGTCTCAGCTGGGATGCCTTCTGTGCTGTGTAGAGTCTGCATGTCCTTCCTGTGTTCATGTGGGTTTACTCGGGTGCACCGGTTATCTCCCACATTCACAAGACATGCTGCAGGTGGATTGGACATTCTAAATTGACTCTAGGTGTGAGTGTGTGTATGTGTGTGCCTTCTGAGGAAAGTTGGGCACAGAGCTGACAACTCAACACAGTAAAACTCCACTGCCACTCATTCTGTGGACCAGTGATCCTCTGTGGCAACCCCTAATGGCAGCCGCCAAAAGGAGAAGAATAAGAAGTTGGCGGTAAAGGGATGTGCCTCAAACACTACCCTTCTCTGGAAAAGGCTTCCATCAATGTGAAATTGTGTTCTGTCATAACCCTATTCAAGCATAACCTGTACCAGTGGGTGGGAAACTGGAAATTCACCCCTAGTCTGGCACCTTTGTCTTCAATGGACAGAGGCAGTCTGTAAATGCTTGACAACCCATTCCTTAACTTACATATACCCCTTAATATAATGTCTAGGGCACAAAAACATGTTGGATACATTTGGGATGCATGGCTAGGCTTGTAAAGGCTCCTGTGATAATTAGCTTAGAATACACCTATGAACCTATAATAATAAAATGGTTTCCTATCTTTGGACAGTTAAATTGTTTCATCATATACATGTATCTCACTATTCTCTTTTACTATATTATGAAAGTTATCATTTCAAAACAAAATGACCTATGAACTGGGAAGTATTTTAGATTCCTTGTTTGGCATCCTTTATACAGCAAAGAAACACACCTTCCTTTCTACATTCTGCAACAATATTACACAATTTTTGACAGCTAATTTTTATCCTGTTTAACCAAATGCAATCTCCATCTAAATAGCTCTGAAATAAATCTGAATACTTAAAACTGCACAGTTTTTGCATTTGTTGTATTTACTTTAATTTATCATTCCAAAGTCTGTGTTTAGTGTAATCACATTTCAGCCTTAATTCCTATACATTTTTGTAACATATTATTCAGTCTAGGAGACTTTCTTTGATTCTTTGATTTCCTAATCTAGTATTTGACTGGATGACTTGAGAGAAACTGTAAAGGTTGATATGGTTAGTGGGGGTTTTGGCTGAATATATGTGTTCAAGCTGATATTAAAATTGTCGAGGGTGATAGTTTCCTGGGGCAAGTTTTGACCTGTCCATTGTAAGAAGGTTTCTAGGGTAGGGATATTGTTACCTTGTGGTATGCAGCAGGTGATAATCTTGATTGATTTTTTTGTCACTAAATTTGAGTTTAGCTATGAGGAGTTCAGTAATATTAAAGGTTGGGATTTGAAGATTAATAGTGGTTATGTTTAGGTTATTTTTATAAAGTAATGCTACCCCTGCCCCCTTTTATAGACATTCTGTCATGGAGCAGTACATTGTATCCAGTAGGGAGGAACTCATTGTCAGTTGTTGTGGGCTTCAACCAGGTTTCAGTAAGACACAGTATGTCAGGGAGAATAGATGGGTAGCAATGCATGCAGTAAATATCCATTATTGTTTATGCTCCAAATATTTAAGCTCAGGAGTTGTAGGCTGGTTTTTGGTCTAGTAATGGGTAGTTGGCTGGAGGAGAGGGATGAGTTAACTGTGGCAGTCTGTATTGAGTTAGGCCCTGGATTTGGGTGTACGTTTCCTGCCAGGATCAGCTGGCAGTTTATGTGGTGTAAGAGTTTTGAGAGTTTAGTTAGGATGGTGATATGTTTGTTTGTAGATGGTATCCTAGGAGTGGTTGAGAAGAGTCTGATTGAGTTAGGTGCTATACTAATGTGATGGTACAGGCTCTGGGATATGTGTAGGCTGTAGTGAGGAGAGTGAGGATTATAAGTGGAGGTATGTTTTGTTCAGGCTGCATAGCAAGTGTGGTAAAGTAGGAGGTGTGGTAGTGTGCTAAAGTTAGGATAAGGAAGATGGCTGTATTACTTGTGAGGACAGTGATTAACTTCTTATCATGTGAGGGTTTCATATTTGTAGGTGGGGGGTATGGGGCTTGAGTTTGATGTGGGACAGGCTAATGGAGGTTTTGTGGTGAGGGATATTCTAATTTGTGATTGGCTGAAGTATTGGTAGTAGGAGACAGGTATAAGACTAGGGATAGTGGGGGTGGGTGGGTAATGGGGGCAGGGTAGGGGAGCGGAGTGAGCCCGAGCGTTAGTGAGGGCAAATGGAGCGGGAATGCACTGAGGTTCACAGGTATGGAGTGTCTACAAACAATCAGTAAAAGAGTAGAGTACTATGATACAATCCCTACTTGTGAAATTGTAAGTACAAAAGCCAATTGTTCTACTTTAAAACAGATACATGTGCGGACCAGCAAGTGTCAGGGGTGGACTTTCAAAGGGGGGACTAGGAGTATGTTAGAGTTATTATAAAAGTAAATGATTAATAGTGCCCAGGAGAATTTATTACTTGGCTATGGCTACAGAGGTGATAGGTGAAGTAATACCAGGATGGGATCCCAACTGCAGATAAGACCCTCTCTGCTACCAACCCAGGTGAATAGTTTAACAGTGGTAAATAACCTGAATGTCTTTTAATGAAGCTGCTTTCTGTTAATGTATGGTTGCAATATTTAGGGGTGAGGTATTTGTTTCCCGACACAGTAGATGCAATTATATAGGACATACACAGCAGACCGGCAGTACAGGGAAAGCGATCTGAGAGCTATATAATGAGAATATGTAGTACTGAATTAGATTATAGTTATCAGGTAACAAATTGATCCATCACATTTTGCATCAGGGTTACAATAAGGAGCATTTGACACAAAAATGACAGGACATTAAATTATTAAAATATAACTTTAGTGCCAAAGAGAAAGAGAAGGGTGAAATTTGATTTTATACAAAGCTTGGAATCAAGTGTTACAGTAAATAAAATAATTAATATGCACTGTTCTAATTTATTAAATAATTCAACCCTCAGTAATATTCTTCCAAATATGTGACAATTCCCCCAGAGAAGACAAAAAAAATTTAGCTTCTATATTTGGTTCTGGAAAGATTAAGATAGATGATCACTCATCTATACAACAGGTCCATATTATGTATTACAGGTGTGGCAAATGCCACTGTGACAGAATCTTTTTCATTAAAAAAAGCACATTCCTGTCCATATTCAAACACAGCTTCAATCTATAGATGGGTATTAGAAAATTTAACTCAAGGCTGCCTTCGAATAGAGTGCCCTTGACTCAAATTCTTTATCCCACTCACATCCCATCAAATTATTTATGGTATGACTCCAGTTATTCTCACTCATTACTGACTATGGGATAGGTAAAACCAATCTAACACCAGATGGGATTGGTTAATTCAAACACCAAACAGGTAATTGGCTAGGCTTAAAATGGCCAGCAATGGCAGCTAACCTAGTACATACTTATCAACCTATAACTACCTTTCATATTCAACAAAATATCACTTGTAAATTCCAGTTCGTGATATATATATATATATATATATATATATATATATATATATATATATCTTGCAAATTTTTCAGGGGTGTATAATTCATCGGAGCATCAGAATGCTTAAAGAATGAATCAGTGCACATCTACATGATATTAATTGTAATAACTAATGTAGTGTTTTGTATACACTCACATTGTAACACGGTAGCAATATTTTTCCCTTTATAGAAATATATAAAGTTATAGGGTAACAAGAATTCTATAGAAATGTGCACTTTTATTTGACAAAAAAAGAAAGATTCTTCTGGATTACAAATACAGGGGCAATATTTTTTCCAGGACTGAATCAACATTATTAATTTAATTCTGGTGAATATGCCATACTGAACACAAGATACTTAATATAAGGTATATATTGTATAAATGAAGAATTTGAACATTGTTTTGTGTACTGTCTATGCTTATTATGAGTAAGTACTTGAATCATAATGACATTTTCTTTATCACATATATTTTTAAAGTATGTTCTTTTTATTTTTAGTTTAATTTGTATGAGCTGTTTAATTACCAGCCTTTTCTTGTATGAAGTATTAAGAATGGTAGGTGATTGTTGGCATTTCTTTAAATTTTTAGATTATATACTTATTCTTAAATTAAAGACTAAGGTATCACACTTTTATTAAGAAACTGAAGAAGCATTAAAAGCTGGTATATCCTGTAACCTGCCACAGTGCTGATAATGAAAAGTACACATCCTTGCATCTGTTCCAGTGTTGAGTCTTTTCTAGAATTTTTTATACTTACTGGACTTTGTGAGTAGAAGTACTATGTAAAGTGGTACGTGTGTGTGTATGTATATAGTGAGAGAGAGAGAGATTAGCATGATTCACATACCGAAATTTATTTATAGTGTAAGTACACAGTGCAATTTATGTATCGTTCATGTGTATCAACTCAAAGTTTCTTCAAACACAGTAACAACAGAGCTGTACTGTTTAAGTTACTTACAGACTGATTAAAATCTCTCAGAAACACAACAGCCCTAGTGGTAGTGATGATGCTGCAGCTCAGAATAAGTTGTCCATAACCTGTATTTTACAAAACATTTTAAGAATAAGAATTTTACAGTTTTTAAAAATAATACAAAAAAGAAATGTAGTTAACACACATAGCTCTTCATAGCATCCAGACACTTGTAGGTCTGTTTTAACTAAGTGACTTACCTGCTAATAACAGACAGAATTAGAAAGGGCAACAATTAACACAACTACACTAAGATTGTTAATCAAGGATGTCCTGCAGTATAGAAATTAATTACAGTTTATCACGTATTATTCATATTTTCATATTTGTGTTCATATTTTCATAACCAGGAGACCTGTATGGTTTTGAGGGCTAAAGTATGAAATGCCATGGTGAGAGACAATGTCCATTACTATGACATTATACTAGAAATACTGTGAGTGGTTTGCTAGCAATTATGAAAATTAGCAATATGCTCAGATCTACTTAACATCAAAAGAAAAAGCCACTTATAAACTATTGAATGGCATCAGGTGAAACCTTAAATGTTATTGAAGAAAGCTGCTACTGATATTGGCAGTGTACGTTGCACATTTTGAGAGATGGTCCATGTTATTTATAATGCTAATTAATTATATAATTAACCATATCTTTTCATATTTCTACAAGTATCTCAGTAAATGTGCACTCAAAGAGGAATTTGTTGCTCTCATGTGAAAGTGTATCCCTGGTTAACAAAAGTCTTCTAGGAATATATGTCTAGGTTGTATATTTCCCAAGATATGACAATTTGTGAAAGTTTAGTGAAAAATATAATTAATTCTGGATTTGTGTGCATTATATTACAGTATTATGGAAATGCAATGAATACACTCATCACTGTGAAGAATACATCTTAATGATATTGTTTTCTGTAATGTCTTAATTACTCATATTGTTCACAAAATATTTATATTTATCTTATGCTTTTTAAGTTGAATTTTTCAGGAATGTAAAAGATGTACATCAGCTGCTAGAGGTGTGACATTCCACACCATGTAGGTGCTAGTGAGTTAGTAACTGCAATCCTCAATGATTTGTTTATCCCCAGGATTCACTAATCCTCCGTGTAAGACTAGATTAGTTTTACACGGAAGAGCCAGTCTAAGAGTAAGACGGCAACGCGCCATGCATATTAATGAGGGTGCGCTGCCTCAACTCTAAGGCTAACACGGAGCGTGCACAAGTGAAGGGGGCATGTTGGACTGCCGAGCAATCCAAGAATCCACGCCCCTGCAAGTCTGACACTCGGGAAATGTCTACTTACATGAGCGAGTCCGCTCAAATGTGTACATGCACAACACTACACTCCCCCACACCTGTACAATTAAAAATGTAAAAATTTATTTATTTTATTTAATTTCCGATATAGCTGCCCGTATTTGCGTGGGTTTGCCCATTGCTTAGCTACAGTTAGCAGTTTAGACACCGAAGAGGATAATAAGAAACTTATATGCAAATTAAGCGAAATAGCGATAGTGTAGTGGTAGAACCTTCACACAAAGAGGAGGCATTCCCGGTTCGAGTCCCACCACTCCCCCCTCTATTTTCTGTTGGAAATCTGTACATAAAAATAATTCCTGACATTTATTATTAAAATTTTGGTAAAAAGCATCGAAATGGCCTATGTAGTAGTGAACAAATTTTATATATATATATATATATATATATATATATATATATATATATATATATATATCTATGAAGGTGAAATGGTTATGCATACTGATGGATGCATGAGTAATATATCTTAAGCAATGTAAAGCACTGCTAAGCAAAGTTTACCAGTATTAAGCATATTTAAATGTAATTGCTCGTAGCCGAGCACTGCGTTAACTAGCGCAATAGCTTTGTGCGGAGTTGCGCATCGCGCAAACTAGCGCAAACAGAACATGTTTGCGTGTAGCTGCACACCACTCTAACCAGCACAACGTCAAGCAACGTTGGGCAAAGTTGAGCAAAGTCGAATAAACACAGCCACACCTAGCCAGTCTGGACAGTAGTAAAATAAAAAGCAATGACAGGGCTCGAACCCGGGATACTGTGCGCCATAATCACAGTACTGAACTACTAAGCCATGACAGCATTTCACAACCATGCACTTTCAACACACACATACATATCAATGGAAGTTTACCCATTGCTAAGCAGGTGTGCCTTCAGCTGAGTCTTTTCAAAACTGGCCAATCACAAATAAGTGCGGGAAATGAGGCATATTTAAGCTCCATAGGCAGGAATACTTGCCATAACTGGTTGTAGCTCCCATCAGCACGCAGCATGGCTGGTGCTGGAGAGGGCTCTCGATTTTGAGCGCAACGTTGGGGCATTGAGGAGTCAAAAGTAATGGTTTGGCTCCTTGTCCATAATCATGAGGATAGACTCCTGCGGGGCCAGTACCAGGGCACCCAATACAAAGCGGAAGCCAGGAACTGTCTAGCTCATGAACTCACCAGTGCCACAGGCTTCCCTCAGACTGGTGAGCACGTCAGACACCACCATGCAGACCTGAAGAGATGCAAGGAGGATCAACTGGACCAGTGGATCCAGGAGGCCCGTGTGATGGAAAATGCCCCACTACTGAGTAAGTAGTCATGGAATTAAGTATGTAAGAATTGCTATTCTAGTCTATACTATGGATAGGTATGTCTCAATATCACTTCATTTACTTCACAGCTGCAGGTGTCCATGCTGCGAACCAGCAAGCCTATGCAGATAGGCTGCTAAGGCTGCACCACCAGGCAGGTTAGTAATTATTCTGCATGTACTGTTATATAAAATAAATGAGAGAGCCTCTAGAAAAGTGTTTTAGGTCTTTAATAAAGGTATAATTCCTGGAGTCTGTCTGTGTCATTTTCTTTGATATGTTGTTGTACTCTTGCATTATATAAATAGTACTGTTGTATTAAGCGCTGTTAACCCACACTTGGGTAGGCCCATATAAAGTGGATGAAGGGAGTGCCAGTAGCTTTTAAGCATATTTACAGTCCTCAACTGTTGGTTCATGCCCAGCATGTACAGGTTAATCTGGCACATGAGTAACTTGGTATTGTGTTCCCAGAAATGTCAGTGTGCTGCCAGAAATGTAGGAAGCTGTTAACATATAACTGATAATTTCACCTGAACATATCTAGATAATTATAGGAAAGTAGAGCTGTCACTGTACCATTTCAGCAGTAGTGTGTCTGAGCAACTCACAAAATATGTAGCAGTAACATCTGCATCCCGGACAGTTTGTATGTCAGATACAGCTCATGTATATAAAGATCTAGCAAAACCCATTTTACAATTTAAGGACAATTGGGTAGTGTAATAATACATGTAGGGGACATATAACTGCAGTTAATAGGAATGTAGGGTAAACTAGAAGGCTATATAAGTTGTTAATGGAGCTATCTTTTGCCACCCTACTGTATGTGCATAAAAATGCAATTCTACACCTCAATGGGTATGTCTAATCTCAAAACATTTGTTGGGACATATGTCCTATTGGTTTATAAATATCTGCATTTATTTTGACGCAAGTGCCCTGTTCAAATACCACAATATTGTTGGCCTGTTGCCATCAATTAAACCTGCATGCTGTTGTAATGTCCACTGTTGTTCTATACATGCATGTGTTATGCTTGCTGTTCAACTGTTGGAACTCTGGTGTGTTGGGTTAATGGGAATACTTCTGCATGCTGTTATAACTAATTGGGAATGCTGCTGACTGTTACTAACCCATATTTTCATTAAATCCTCCAAAACATAGAACGTATGGGAAGGCCAGTCCCAGTGGACTCACCTGTCCCACCTCAGCTGGCGATGGCATCTGGCACCAGCAGGTCCGGTGCTCAGCCTGGGACCTCTTCATCCGTTGGCCTTGTGCCACTTCTGGGTGGAAGCGCTGCAGGGGATGGGGCAAGAGTGGGTGGAGGAGGGCCACCTATCACCCTCCGAACAGTCTGGGCTGTGGTGCATACAGAGCAAGTGTTCTGTCGCTGATCCTCTATGCCAGCTGTTGCACGAGTGGCATGACTCACGAATGAGCCTGCCCCTCCTATGCAGCCCCCAGCACAGCCACCCTCTGGGCTGTGAAGGTGCAGTGGTGACTGCCCATGGTTGGGAATCGCAGTTCCACTGTTGCCATCTGTGGGCTCATGGGCTTGCGATTTCCAAACATCCTTCCCCGTCAATGGCGTTCACCCACCACGTGTCATATTCCGCCCCTGTATGCATCTTGTTTGTCTTGTCTGTCTACCTCCCCAACCTACCTCCCCAAATATACCTACTTCCCCTACCCCACATTCCACTCTCACCTGAAAAAAAAAGGGCAATCTGCTCCCAAAGAAAATACGCCCCATACATAGCTGCCCATTTTGCACACATGTCCGCTGGACACATAAAATTTAATTTAATTGGCAGTACAACATACTTTGTTGTCTTCGCCCCTCTCTCAGGGGTGGAAGATTTCATATTTCCCTCCAAATTTATTGCATATGCACAGCTGTTGCTGTTAAAGAAATGGTCAGCTATGGACCTTCCCTACACCCATCCTGCACATCCCAAGCTGTTTTCCCTACTGTCTTTCCCTCTTTGTACCCCTTTTTCACCACTTTCCTATCTCCCCATTTTCTTTTCTTTCAAAGAAATGAGTGTGGGGGTTAGCGGGAGTAAGCACGTTTAAGCAGTAGTTAGCGGGTTTGCGCGAGTGTGCGCTTGTTTGCGCTTAGCTAAGCATTGCTAAGCATCATGCAAACCTGCTCACAACTGCTTAAAAGTGCCTTAGCCACTCTGTATGTGAGGGCCCTTGTTCTGCTCAGCAGCAAAATAAAACACCTCTGTCAGTCTCAAACCCAGGACCTTGTACACACTACACTGCAAAGTACCACTAAGCCACGGTAGATATACAAGTTGGTGCTGAAATAAATATATCATGCATCAGAGTGAGTGAATGTAAAGGAAAAATAGGAATGCCATAACACACAACTTGTTCTGTGGATCTTTACCGGCAGTTGTTGTGGAATTGCATTACATGACTGTGATAAGAGAAGCAGCCATTCTAGCAGAAAATAATGTTACAGCAGCACTTTACAACCCCCACACATTATCATAGCAGGACAAGCATTGGCATACCTGATTAGGGCAGAGGCCATACCTCCCAACTGTGCCTAATTTTCAGGGATGTTCCTGATTTTGAAACAAATTTTAGCTGTGGCCCTCTGAATCTCTCTGAAAAGTACTGACATTGGCCAGAAAGGTGGTGAATTACACTTAATGAATAATGACAATAAGAGTTAGACACTGCTTGTACTTCAGAAAAAGTGTATTAATCCATATGCTCTGGTTCTCTCAAAGTCTCAACTTAATGGCACTAATATTTTAAAGGTGTACCTCACTTTTACCTACTTTTCCCTGAGTCTGTTCAAATATGTACCTGAGTGTTTGAGAGGCCTGGCAGAGGCAGAAACACACAGGCGTATCAGCTTTTCTGCTGTCACACACTGTGGAAATAGCTTTGGAAGGAGTTCCAGAAGCATACCCTTATGTAGGAGTACAACACTGAAATACTAAAGGATGTAGCCATGTACTGGTAGCAACCAACTGTAACAATGCCATTGTTCCAGTGCTGAAAAGACCGGTGTGGTGCACAGACAAAGAATAACAGGCTAACCTCTGGCTACCATGTGGATAGGTCCACAGTTGGGAGCTACGCAGATAGACCACTTGCCTTGATAAACTAACAGGTTCACAGCAACCCTTTAAGTCCAGCAAGATAAAATTCACACAATAATACATAATGCTCTTTGTACTTCTGCACCCCTACCCAAATGTAGAATATACCTATGTGTTCAAGGTCTACCAAGGATGTAGGTAGGCATACTCAGTACTGAAATTTGTCCAGTTTTCTTGAGCACCCTGTGCTAATGTCAACACTAAAAAAGCACAAACTGTTCAGAAGTGAGTAAATTAATATTCACAGTATAGCAGTTCATGTGCCAAAGGAATACATCTCAATAACTAGTTTTGTATGGCAGTTAATTGTATAATTAGAAAATAAAGTACATACTCCCATATATCTTGGGTTAGCATTTTGAGGGGTGAGTACAATTCTACACTGACAAGTGTGTACTGGAAGCAGCAACATTCACGTCTGAGTACAACATTTAAATCACTGGCTACACCCCTGACTTCAGATATAAGAACTATACCAACCTTCTGCCTTAAACAACGATGTCGACAGCAAACAAGCATGATCCCCATCTTTGAAAGCTGAAAGGGCCATGCCTACCTGAGTTAGCAATTTATAGCAATGGGCTGCTACGACAGTGATTACTGCAATTACCACACAGCAGGCTGCATGCAATTAGCAAATGGTGGCCACCAATTGGTGCAGAGGCCATCACATGCACATGTGCAAATACCTATAAAAGCAGGCTGCCATTGCTGCCAACAAACTCATTCACTCTATTGCAGAGACTGACAGAGAGAGAGAGAGACAGTGAAAAGCAAAAGGAAAAGGAAAAAGAAAAATAAATAATACCAACTCATACAAAGGAAAGGTATGTAACAGATATGTATTTACTGGCATGTAGTAAATGTTTTTGAAGAGTACTCTACATAATGTGAACCACTCATATGTGGCAGCAATACGTATATTCACAGATATCCTGCTTAACTACTGCCATGGACATTTCAGTGTGTACCTGTGAGCAGTGGGACATAACTGTGAAATGTGTAGCTCAGCATTAAATGTCAAACACCTGATCCATGTTATCTGTGTTCTGTACAGTAGTGTGGCCAATGGCTGTTTGGGGGATTAGCCCAAACATTTATATAAACATGGGTGTGACAGAGTAACACATGCATGATAGTCATATTAAAGTGTAGCTTAGCATTGGCAACTGCTGTACCAGGCTAGTATGCTAATCTAGCATTTGGAGCTATATATACCCCCTCTAATGTTACTGTGTGTTCACATGTGACACCTGTTCTTGTTGCAGCAAGACCCAACAGTTCAGCTGTGAGGTCCAGGGACTTACAACAGTGTGGACCTTGTGTGTGTATGGCACACACATACAGAGAGATATATATGTGGCATATATATTAACATCTGTATATGTGCATAGAGCAAGGGACATATTGCAACTGTTTGTGAAGAGTGGACATATATATGTTGGTGAAGGTTATATGCATATTTGTATGTAGGTTTTAGTGTGTGACAAACAAGACAGCATACAGTGCTGGTATATGACATGTGGTGGTTAAACACTGTGGGTGATTTGTTAAGTTTGCAGTGTTGCAGCCAGTGAGGCTT
Organism: Protopterus annectens; assembly: GCF_019279795.1. NCBI lineage: Eukaryota > Metazoa > Chordata > Ceratodontiformes > Protopteridae > Protopterus > Protopterus annectens. Next base: position 960,519,337 of record NC_056728.1, read on the forward strand.
GCTAAAGCTACCTGGGCTGAGAACACTTTCAATGTATTTCTCACAAGACTGTGCGATATTATTACATTACTGTATACCTCACATCCTTTGTATAATTGATATTCCCACTATGAAAGGTGGACTGTATATGTGCCTATATGTATATGTACACCAATGGATGTGTATATGTATGTACACATATATATATATATATATATATATATATATATATATATACATATACACACACACACACACACACACACAGTCATAGATACTCATACACACCCACATCTACTTGTTGCAATAGATTTTATGTAAAGTTGACTGAGTGTGATGGTCAATGTGTTGGTGAATATGTCAAAGATGTGTATGTGTGGGATAGCTTAGTGGGAAACTGTTTCAGTCATGGTATTATGGGTCCTTGCTTTGATCCCAGCAAAAGCTGCATATGCTGTTGCTAGGCAGATAAAGCACTATGGCATACAGTCTGATGTAGTCCCTTGGTGTTAACTGGAATGTGTCATTGGAGGCTAAAACACTACATGTATGCTTATTGATTGGTAGCGATGTTGAATCCAAATCCTGTATGTACTGTAGTACTACTTGAAGCTCTGGGCCTAAACAGCAAAGTATGGTGTATGTCCACATTGCTTGGAACCACTGTTTTGTGTGGTCCTTGTAGTCATCACAGATTACATTCCTCAAGCTTAAGGTTTTGTAAGTACCGACACACAGTTCTGTATGGTACACACCTAAAGCTTATCTGGGTTGCCATACCTTTGTGTCTTGTAATTATGTCTGATGTGTGTGTGGGTATGCCTGTAACATGTCCTCTGTCATATGTGTGTTACAACATATAACTGCTTATCTAGCAACATTTATAGCTTACTACAGCAGTATGGCACCTATATTCACGGTTGTGCACATATTTTGGCCACGGGTTTGTCATCAACAAGTTGTGTGGTATAATGGTAATACTGTAACTGAACCTTACAAACATTGCGATGGATGACATATTTCTTTATGCATTGGCTTGATCTATATCTGCTGTGGCTAAGTGGTGCATTGTGTTGCATACAGTGTGCCAGGTACTCTTGTATAGTCTTATATAGTGATTTTGTTGCTGTGCAGAACATGGTTTATTATATAGTGCGTGCCAGGCACTTTCAAGCAGTTGTGGGGTGAGCACTGATAAGTGGTAGTGAAAGTGTTTAATCTCAGTCAGCTAAGAGGTTGCTATATATGGCAGTTCAATGATATCTGTACTGTATAATGTTAAATGTGCCATATGACTTGCTCATACATCTTTTCTTTATGTCTTCCAGGGATCATGGCACACCGTAGAAATCCTAGCTACAGTAGTGCTGAAGAAGAGATTCTTACCAGCTGTATGATTCAGCACTAGAGCCTACTATTCTCCAGAACCAGCCAAAACCAGCAGGAGCATACTGCAATGTGGCAAGATGTTGTCCGGAGGCTTAACGAGGTAGGCCTGCATAACCAGACATATGAGCAGGTATGCAACCACTGCAGTGATCTACTTAGACATGTCCGTCAGCATGCTTCTGATGTATGGAGGCAACAGGTGGTGGGGTTAACATCCATCCCCAATCACCAGAGTGGAGGAGCTGCTCCTGAGCCTGGTGGCACCTGCCCAATAACAACAGCAGCAGACATTTACCATGATTGAGGTTGGAGCCACCCAGCAAGAACACATGGAACATGCAGGCAACATGGCATATCTGTAGACTACTGTTACCTCTATTGGTAGATCATGCATATGTGAGATGTGTACTGTGTAGTTAGAAGATGTGGTGCCTGTTGTTGTGCAATACTGATCATTTGGAACATGATCTGTAAGCCTGTGAATGTAAACTGTTCTACTGTAAGATTGCAAACCCACAGTAGTAATGCCACAGTTGTCGCCACTGACAAACTTTCTCATATCTATGTAGGTTCCTCTGGTGTGATAGCAAGGCAGTGGACAAATGCTGGTGAGTGTGTTCTACATTTATTATTGCAAATAAAAAGTGCATGTCATAGTTAAGATGTAGGTCATGTACACATGTAACACACCTACCCATAATGCATGCTGTGCATGTATGCTGTGAGACCACGCACATCTCACTAGTGTGATTAGCTGCCTCAAACACATGCAATACACAGACCAACTCAAACAAATGTGGTTACACTGTAGTGACCATTGGATAGGCAGAGTCGATACACAACATGCACATAACATACACAACTATGTCATACACAGAACATGTTAACATGTTACACATGAAGGATTCACAAACCCTCTTTAAAGTCACACTCCAGTATCCCAAATGTCATCCACACAGCACACATAATATACCTGAGGGGTAGAGGCCTATCATGGGGCAGTGAAACACTCTGCAACACACAACGCATTCATGTTAGGGAATGCTCCTTATTGGCCTCCTCACAAACCCATGTAACAACTGGTTGTGAAATGGTGAATGTAGCCATGGTAGTGCAGTTCTGGTACAGCATGATAGGTGATGGTTTGGGACACATTTGTAGCCTTGAGTGACCACATGATGCTTCATGATGATGGCTTATGGTACTACACCCCATCCAGTTATTGTAACCACAGTACTACACATAGCTTTCATTGCTATACACCTCAATGTTGTGCGTGTGCAAACATATGCACCTGTAAACAATATGCATACCAATCACCATTTGCACAACTGACATATATATGTCTTGTGATGTTATTGAGTGGCTAGGTCATATGACACACATTGGGTATGTGTGATGTTTAAATTTGCAGTTGTGTTTTAGCATGCCATGTCATGGATGACACTGGCATGTCCACAATATGATCTACACTCACCATAACTACTGTACATTGGGTATGTGGACCAATGGTATTCCATCACTTATACATGCATCACTGATCTTGTGTGTATACACATCATGCATGAGCTAAAACTGTGTCCACAATTATTTGCTAAAGACACAGAGGCTCTAATCAGAATTGGATATTTATGTGACACACAGATATACATCCAGCCATGGTATGTAGACCTGTGAGTGATGGTGCACAGTACATTACAGAGTTTTGAATACTTGCACAGCAATACTGTGTCCATGTATGCATTGCATTCCAGTGGGAGGCCAATCACCGAACAACAAAACACATGCATCAAAGCCATGTATACTGTTAGTAACAAGGACTGTCTACACTTGCACTGCATGTTGTTGAGCAACACGTCCTGCATGCTGACAGTGTGATATGACTGTTTTGCTTGTGATACTGCACCCCACCATCAACTGCTATTGAGTATGCTGGTGGTGTGTGTGTCTGTGTGTCTGTGTGTGTGTGTGTGTGTGTGTGTGTGTGTGTGTGCGCGTGTGTGTGTGTGTGTGTGTCTGTCTGTCTGCGTTAGCGAGGAGTGTATTTCTGTGTGCATGTGTGCATGTGCATGTGTGCATGTGCACGTGTGCATGTGCATATGTGCATGTGTGCATGTGTGCATGTGCATGTGTGCGTTTGCATGTGGTCTGACATCATGTACATGTCTTAAAGTGTGTTTCCTGTTTTTCTCTCACAGGTGCAGAGGTGGAGCTGGTTCAGTGCAGCAGGGAACCTGATGTCACTGACACAGATACTGATAATGAGGATAGGTGTGTTGAGGCACAGGCAGGTTTGTCAGGGTCTGTTGTTGCACCACCAATTGACAATACACAAGTCTCCACCCCATCCATGCACACAGTCATACTGCCTGTACATCCATCATCACCAATGCCCTTAGCAGAGGGACAGTGTACTGTCGGCACTGGCCAGGACAGTGTGGTATCTATGGCACATGCATCAGAACACAGCAGCCATAGCCAGATGTCTGGAACAGTACCACATAGGCAGATGCCCAGGGGTTCTCGTCAGAGCACTGCTGGTCATCATGACCCTGGCAGACGTAACACAACTCTTACAACCACATGCATGTTCCAGGCTGTCATGGAGGCACAGGCACATATGGAGCAGTACACCAGACAGGGACTAAGGGCACAGAGGGCTCATAACACCTCTATAAATGTCAGTATCCATGACCTAGCAGGTGCCATATGTAATTACACTGAGGTCATTGATAGACGTTGGGGTGAGACATTAGATGTCCTCCACAATGTCATGTCCATGTGTCAGGACAGTGCAGGATGGTTGAGATGTCAACGTGGATGTATGCCAGCAACATCATCAGCTAGCAGTCGCCATGGACGTCCATCAGGTCATAGCCAATCCCGTAGTGCCAGTACCACCCCCAGCAATGTTGGGGGGGCTGTCCATAGACTGTCCTAGAAGACCATGTGTACATGGCTCTGGCCAGTCCCAGCAGGGATGCGGATCCAGTGGACATATGTCAACCTCTGAGGATAGTACCCAGTCTGGATTAGTACCTGATACTGTCTGTAGCACCCCTGCCAGGCACAGGTCCTGTATCCATGGCCAGAGACAGTGATCTGTAAAGCCTGCCAGGTACAGTCTGTAGCTGCCCCACAAATCCCTGTATATGGCAGCCACATGGTGGAACTGTGTGCATGCAGACACACACACACATAAACCAGACACCTAGGGCAAACACATACACGCACACATTACATCCACATTGGCCCATAACAGTACTCTTGGCCCTCAGACACACATGTCGATTGTGTGGCTCAGTGTAGGCCTCTGGCAAACCAACACACCCTGTGCATATGATGAAACCTGTGCCACCTCCTGTCATCTGTAACATTGATGCAGGAACAGGCTAACATGGTGCTGATGCACAGGGTGACTTTATTACAGTATAGCAATGTTTTAATGTGTAGCATGTTGTCAGCAGTAAAGTGTAATGATATCCTTGAAGGTGTAGCTGAGCAGGCATGATGCATTAAAGCTATAATTATCAATGTAGTATTGTTTACACCAGTGTTTATTTCAATTGTGTATTGTCGGCCCATGTGCCACTTGCCTGATGTGTGTAGTTTTGTCAGCATGTGTTATACAGTGGACAGTAAGTGTGGGATGTATACAGCACAGATTTGCAGGTGTACATTTGTGAACATGGTTGAGGTGCACTGTCTGCATGTATGTGCATATTGGACACATGGGCAGGTTGACATGCCCTGTATTAGACAGTGTTAACACTCCATAGTTTCTATTGGTGGCCAGTATGCATTGTACTACACACATTTTGGAACGTGAGTACTTGTGTGTGTATGACATGGTTTGACACTGTGCTGTGGGTGATACTGTTGTTACTATCTGTCATTGGTTTGCATTCTGGTAGTATACATAACCTCAACAGCCTGCCCATAAACAATTGTTAGATGATGGCTTAACAATTGATACACAGATGTAAGACACACAGTAACATTTGCAGCCTTCAAGTACTATTCTATGCCAGTAACAAGTGGTATTCACCTGTACTCAGTCTTGGGACCACTCCTGTTTTGTATATAGCTTTCTTAGGTACAAGAAAACACAGTAGGGATATGTCTGGCCACGTTTGGTAATGCATACTGTGGGCTATAATGCATTCTCCAGATGACACACACATCCTCCAAAAGGGTATCATACAGACAGATACCTGGTGTCAAACCCATGCTGTAAAGCTATAAGCCAAATAAAGCATAGTCATCCACTTTTACAAAACAATAGTATCCCTAGAGTACCACATAGGTAGTAGCCCCCAAAATGTGGAAAAGATACTGATGTATACATAGAGCCATGTGTTAAGTCATCTCTCTTTTGATAATCACATTTCCAAAGTGTTTTGGAAATCCCTCTGTGGATCACATGAGCAATAAGGGGTCTGCATGCATATCCACAAAGGTTGTTGCACACCTATAATAAATAGCCATCTTTGACAGACTTTGCTGCTTTTGAACAGGTTTCAAATATACCTCAGGCATAAACCCTCACTCATACTATTCAATAGAAACCATAATGAGTGTATGTGAAACAGATGACGTAGGCCAGGGATCACTGCAGTGGCTAGGCTTGTCACAAGCATACAGATGTGACCTAAGGTCTGAAAGTGGCAGCACACTCTGGCAAAGACAACAGATGTGTTCATGGAGAAAGCAGGGTTCCCACCTATGAAATAATTGAGGTCACATGTATGTATATGTATTTACCACACAGCTACCTGACGTGTAATGCACATATTGTTGTCATTGTGATATGTCATACAGTAGGAAAAGCAAAACCCACAACACATTGACCAACAGTGTCACACACGTGGAGCACACACACACACACACACACACACACACCAAGTGCAGGATTCAAACCCCTACCTAACTACTTTATGATTTTACAGCAGTACACATTTACACAATGCACTATACACATTACTGGGAGTTCTCTTTTCCACAGGTATATTTGTAGGATGGTGACATCATAAGACTTGACAAAGATGAGTATACCACTTTTAAGGTGTTTTAGTAGTTTCCAAAAAGATTGCTTCTCTCCAAGGAGACACACACACACTCTCTTCTACAGTTGGCAAGTGCAGGATTCAAACCTCTACCTAACTACTTTACAATACTAGAGCAGCACGCATTTACATGATGTGCTATACACATTACTAGGAGTTCTTCTTTCCACAGGTATATTTGTAGGATGGTGACATCATCAGACTTGACAAAGATGAGTATACCACTTTTAAGGTGTTTCAGTAGTCTCCAAAACAATTGCTTCTCTCCAAGGAGACACACACACACCCACACAGTTGGCAAGTGCAGGATTCAAACCCCTATCTAACTATTTTATGACACTACAGCAGTATGCATTTACACATAACACTATACACATTACTGGGAGCTCTCCTTTCCACACGTATATTTGTAGGATGGTGACATCATCAGACTTGACAAAGATGAGTATACCACTTTTAAGGTGTTTCAGTAGTCTCCAAAAAGATTGTTCCTCTCCAAGGAGGCACACACACACACACACACACACACACTGGGCAAGTACAGGATTCAAACCCCTATCTAACAACTTTATGATATTACAGCAGTATGTATTTACACAACGCACTATATACATTACTGGGAGTGCTCCTTTCCACAGGTATATTTGTAGGATGGTGACATCATCAGACTTGACAAAGATGAGTATACCACTTTTAAGGTGTTTTAGTGGTCTCCACAAAGATTCCTCCTCTCCAAGGAGACACACACACTCTTATACAGTTGGCAAGTGTAGGATTCAAACCCCTACCTAACTACTTTATGATACTAGAGCAGTACGCATTTACATGACGTGCTATACACATTACTAGGAGTTCTCCTTTCCACTTTTAAGGTGTTTCAGTAGTCATCAAAAAGCTTGCTCCACTCCAAGGAGACACACACACACACACACACACACACACACACACACACACACACACACACACACACACACACACACACACACACACACACACACTCTCTCATACAGTTGCCAAGTGCGGGATTCAAACCCCTACCTAACTACTTTATGATACTAGAGCAGTACGCATTCACACAATGCGCTATGCACATTACTGGAAGCTCTCCTTTCCACAGATATATTTGTAGGATGGTGACATCATCAGACTTGACAAAGTGGGTGACATTAGGTGGGCTACATAGAATGAATTTCTAAACACTTTGGCAATGTGATCATCAAAGGAGAGTTTACTATCTACCTGGGTCCCCAGGTCCATAATTACATTCTCCGTACATACTGGATTACCACCTATGTGGTAATTTGTGGGCACTTTGTTTTATCCAAAGGGGATGACTATGCATTTTTTGGCATTCTGCTTGAGGGCATTGTTTCGACACCAGGTATCTGTCTCTGTAAGACCCTTCTGAAGGATGTCTGTGTCAGCCATAGAGTCGATTATGGACCACAGTTAGCAGTCATCTGCAAACTTGGTCAGCCATACTCCTCCCGTGCTTACCTGTACCTCTGAGCAGTATCTACTGAACAGGTGGGGTCCCAGGACCAAGACCTTTGGGATGCCACTTGTGACTGGTTTAGAGTCGGACATGGCACCCACAACTCTGACCATGTGTGTTTGATCTGTAAGCCGGTTGGCCACCCATCCTGTGACATAGGGGTTAATGTTCAAGCTGGTAAGCTTGTCCATGATTCCAGAGTGGGGAATGGTGTCAAAGGCCTTAGTGAGGTCCAGGTGGGCTGTGTGGACTACTTTCACCTCCATCTATGTCCTTGGTAACTGTTTCAAAGAAGTCAACTAGGTTTAGGAGGCAGGATCTGCCTTTAACAAAGCCAAATTGGGTAGAGTCCAGTGTCTGGAGGTTCCCAATGTCTCTGTTTATGGGTTCCATGATAATTTGCTCCATAGCTTTGCAGACCAGGCTGAGTAGGCCTATACGGCAATAGTTTCCAGGTTCTGTTGTGGCAACACCTTTGTGGAGCTGGATGACTGTTGCTGTATGCCATTCTTTGGGTACATAGCCTGTGGTAAGGTTGAGTCTGGACAGTGAATGTAGGAGATGGTGTAGTTCCTTTTGGGGCTGGTGTAAGACGCAGCCTGGGACACCATCCAGTCCCATTGATGCTGTGTTCTTAGCTTTGGAGAGGGCTGTTTTTACCTGCATGTCCATGAAGTCTGTTTTTACCTGCATGTCCATGAAGTCTAGGGCTATGCATTCTTCTGGGATGGACATAGGCCCTTTTGGGGGTGAGGGAGGGTGAAGTTTGCACTGAACTTGTCCGCCAGGATGTGGGCAATATCAGTTGGTTCAGTGTATTTTTTGCCATTTTGCAATAGCTGACAGCATATTTGAGAGTTGCCACCTAAATGTTTGGTATAGCTAATGAAGGCTTTGTGGTTGTTATTCTTAGATTCCTTAGCAATTTGTCTTTAGAAACTGGCCTTGGATTATTTTATGAGTGATCATTGTTTCTTCCTAATAATGATCAGTGATGCCTTTCCTTTTGTGAAGCTTGCTCTATCATGTGTTAGTTTCCTCCTTCAGTTGTATAGCTTATTTATGGGCAACGACCACCAGATTGGTTTCTTCTTTTTGGAGGAGTGCATCTTGGTTTTATTTGGGATGTCTCGATCCATGCATCCCTGTAGATGCTCATAGAATGCACTTGTAAATGATTCTGCAGATTGTATAGCATTATCCTATAGCAAGGGGGCTTTGGAACTTTCCACTTTGGTCGTGAGAGGTATGCAGTTTGCTTTTGAAAATTTCTTCACAGTGGTTTCCTTGACCTGGGGGGGTGGGATGTGGATGGCCAGTCTGATTACTTTATGCTCTGATATTACCAGTGAGGGGTTTACCTCTGGTGTGGAACACTGGTACCCCATGTTGGTGATGATCAGGTCCAGTATGTTGTCACCTCTAGTGGGTGTGGTGACCAGCTGTTCCAGGGTGTTTGAGTTTTTAAACTCTAGGAAGCATTGGGCAATGGACGTTGTACATGAGTAATTCTCCCAGTCAATGTTTTAGTAGTTGTAATCTCCTCATATAATGGTGTTTAGTAGGACCTTTATATTTTCCACTGTTCCCAGGAATACTGAGTGAGGTTCCTGAGACAAGGTAGGTGATCTGTAGCAGGCTACAATCTGATAAGCAGCTTTGCCCAATGTTAGTTGCACTTGCATGGGCTCCAAGGCCCCATGCTGTGCCACTAACCTGAAGGTGTGGGTATCCATAAGGTAAATGGATACACCCCTTCCTTTTGTATTTCACTCTGGGTTTTGGGGCTGAAGAGTGTCTTACATGAAGCATGTCCAACAGCTCTGTATGTTAGGCAGAGATCACCTCTGAGCAGGCGATATGCGAGAGAGTACAGCTTGAGCATTTTGAGATGGTCTGTGTATGGCATGTATTTCAGGCTGCTAATCCTCTTTGTGAGGTATTTCTGCAGGCTTTCCAGTTGTTGAAAATGTCTTGTGAGGTACATAGCAAAAGGGGCATTGTACTCTATTATCGATCTAGTGAGTGATGAGTAGAGGGGAACAATGTCCTCTTCTATTCTGCATGAGACACCTTTTGTGATGTTGTGTGCCACATAGAAGGGTTTCCTGACTACTGTGGGGATGTGATTATCACAGGTGTGTCCACTGTCCACCTGTGACCCAAGGTCTCTTATTATACTTTCAGTGTTAAGTATACTACCGCCTATGTTGTAGTTCATGGCGATTTATACCTAGTTTAGTGGGTTTATCTATAATTCCAGAGTGGGGGATGGTGTTGAAAACCGTGGCAAGATCTACATAGGCTGTGTGAACCACCTTACCCTTGTCTACGGTTCTGGTGACTGCTTCAATGACGTCTATCAGGTTTAGGAGACATGCTCTGCCTTTTACAAACCCAACATGGTTGTGGTCCAGAGTTTGGAGATTACCAATATCTTTTTTTATAAGTTATATGATGACACATTCCATGGCCTTGCAGAGCAGGCTCATCAGGCTAATGGGGCGCTAGTTCCTGGGGTCCGTGGTGGCTCCCCCCTTGTGTAGTGGGATAACCATTGCTGTGCACCATTCAGCAGGCACAAAGCCTGCGGTGAGGCTATGACTGAACATGGTACATAGGTGTGGTGCCTGTTCATTCTGTAGTTTGTGTAGAACACAGCCTGGGATGTTATCTGGTCCCATGGATGCTGTGTTCCTGGCTTTGGAGAGTGTTTTTTACCTGTGCAGCTGTGATGACAGCAACTTTGCAGTCTTCCATTATAGAGATGTGCTCTTTCATGGGTGAGAGGGGGGTAAAGTTAGCACTGATCCTGTCTGCCAGGATGTTGGCTATATCAGTTGGGTCTGTATATTTAGTGCCATTGTGCTGTAACTCAGAGTAGATCTGAGTGTTGCCATTGAGATTCTTGACATAGCTATAGAATGCTTTGTGGTTGTCTTTAGAATCAGTGTCGATTTTGTTTTCATAACTAGCTTTGGAGGATTTTATCAGGGATCACAGCTTCTTACTGATGTTGACCATGGAGCTCCTCCCCTCATGGGATTTTACCCTCTTTTGCAACAGTTTCTTCCTTCTGTTGTGCAGTTTGTTTATGGTAGGGGAACACCAGATTGGCTTCCTTTTCTTGGAGGATAGCGTCTTGGTTCTGTTTTGGGTAGCACGGTGCATGCAGTCATGTAAGTGCTTATAAAGTGCAATTGTGAAGGATTCATTAGTCATAACTGTATTGTCCATCTGCATGGGTGTCCTGCAGTTCAGCACTTCTGTCTTAAGAAGCATGAAGTTGGCTTTGGAGACATTTTTAACATGGTTTCCTTAATGGGAGTGTGGGTCTCAGAATGTGGATATGTAGGGTAATTAGCTTATGGTCAGATGGGACCAATGAGGCGCTGACTTCAGGTGTGGAACACTGGTCACGCTGGACAAACCAAACCCCGTAACCAATACAAATAACCACAAAGTGAGCTAAATGCTACTCGTTGCTAGAAGTCTCAGCCTCCAGATGCACACACTCAGGGCACTTCTCATTATGGAGAATATTGATATCTGTGCAGTAACAGAAACCTAGTTCAAGGCTCCAGGCAGCACACCAGCACTACCAGGATATTACTCATTCCATACCTTCCAGCATCAGAACCTGAATCATAGCACATAGGGTGAGGATGTATCCATATTCATCAAAGATACCTACACCTCTCTCTACATGCTCTCTACCCATAGAATGTTGTACAGCAATGTTCTTCACACTCCACAGGGGTGGGGCCACAAAAACCCCTTGGCATTCATGCTCTATGAGCCTGACAAGTGTGTTCTGCAAGGCAATAGAGCCAATCATAATGGAAGTCAACAATACAGAGATTGGGAACCTTCACACAGTTGAGCACACCAGTTTGGCTTTGTCAAATGCAGACCACGCCTCCTGAACTGGGAGGATTTCTTTGACGGTTACCCAGGCTACAGATGATTGAAATGAGCTCAACACAGCCTACCTATACCTCGCTAAGGCCTTTGACACCATTCCCTAGTCAGGTACCATAGATGAACTCACCAACCTGGCCATGAATCCATACATCACAAGATGGATTGCAAACTGGCTCACAGACAGATCCCACACATTAAGAATTGCTGGCTACATGTCAGACTCTACACAGGTAATGACTGGTGTCCCCCAGGGTTCAGTCCTGGGGTCCCTTCTGTTTGGTATAGACTTCTCAAATGTACATGCCAACACAGGAGAGGCTACATGTCAGACTCTACACAGGTAATGACTGGTGTCCCCCAGGGTTCAGTCCTGGGGTCCCTTCTGTTTGGTATAGACTTCTCAAATGTACATGCCAACACAGGAGGGTTGTGGTTGACTAAGTTTTCTGGGAACTGTAAAGTGTTTGCCATAATAGATTCCCCAGAAGACATACATATTCTCCAGAAGGGACTCTATGAGACAGATGTGTGGTGTCAGAATCATGGCCTCAAGCTCACTGTGGAGGAATGCATAGTGATCCTCTTTGTTGAAAACAAAATACCCACAAACTACCACATAGGTGTTACCCCCTTAAAAATGACAAGGTGATAAGTGATCTGGGGACATAAGTAGATAGTCATCTTTCCTTTGACAACCATGTTGCCAAAGTGATTGTGAGATCCTATGTGGCCCACCTAATCAACAAAGGGTTTGCATCAGGATCCAAAGAGGTAGTGTTGGCACTCTACTCTTATGTCATCAGACCCATCATTGAGTACAGTGCACCATTTTGGATGTACTCGACTTAGCATATCCAGCAGCTGTAGAGACCACATAGGTACCTCACCAAGAGGATTACTGGTCTCAAACAGTTGTGTTGTGCAAAGTCTGATGACTGATGAGTAGAGAGAACCTCCTTTGACCTACATGCAGGAACACATAGCATGATTTTCTAACCACTTTGTGAATGTGTTTCTGGAAGAAGAGATGACTATCCACATGTGTCCATAGATCCCTTATTATCACCTCCATATTTAGGGTGTTGGCACCTATATGGTGTTTGTATGACTGTAGCTCGATGCCATAATTTTGACACCACATCTGTCTGACTGAGACCCTTTTTAAGGATGTCTCTGTTGTCCCAAACATCAATTATGACAACTTTTTTGCAGTCATCCACAAACTTTGCTAAACATAGCCCTCGTGTGATTGACTGTATTTCTGAAAGGTATACACCAGACAGGAGTGGTCCCAGCACTGAGTCATGGGGGACAGCAGTTGTTACCAGCTTGAACAGGAGACCACAATTCTTACCTTGTGGGATCTATCTGTGCCCCAGTTGGCAATCCATCAGATGACATACATATTTATGCACAGGTTATTGATTTTGTGGATACGACGTGTCTGGGATGTTGGAAAAGGGCTTTTCAAGGTATATGTGGGACGTATGTAGCTCATTTCATTGATGTATGTCCTGGGTGACTGCCTTGAAAACAGTCTAGCAGGTTTGGGAACCATGATCTGCCCCTGACCAAACCAAAATGGGTAGCGTTGGGTGTTTGTAGGCTCCCAATAGCTCTGTTTATGAGTTCCATAATGATGGACTCCATGGCCTTGCAGATCAGGCTTAATAGGCTTATAAGACAATAGTTCCCATGGTCTGTTGTGCACCAACACTTGTGGAGTGTGCCAAACGTTGCTGTAACCCATTCAACAGTTTCATATCCTGTACAGAGGGTGAGTCTCAACAGACTGTTCAGGTGCAGGGTCCATTTGTTTTGGAGTTCACATATGACACAGCTAGGGAAACCATGTCATCCCATAGAGGTCATGTTTTTAGGTTTGGAAAGAGCTGTTTAACCATTGTATATGTGATTTCTGGGTTTTCACAATCTCCAGGTATGATAATGGGCCCCTTTGTCAGTGAGAGGGAGGTAAATATGTACGAACCTGTCTGACAAGATGTTGACAATGTCAGTCATGTACATGTATTCATCTGCAGTTTGCACTGACTCAGAACATATATGAGTTTATATTGATATTTATGACATAGCGAAAGAAAGCTTCATGGTTCTCTATGGACTCTTTGACAATATTTTTGCCAGAACATGGATTGGATAATGTTAGGCGTGCTCATTGTTTATTGATGATACTGATCGGAGATTTATTGATCTTCTTTGAATTTTCACTTTCTTTGAACAACTTAAGTACTTGTAGTACATAGTTTGATTATGACAGGAGTCCAATATATTATATGGGTTAGTTTTCATATAACTGTGTGCTCAAGGCAGGATTGGTGAATAGTGAAAAGATTCTGGGGTACGAACTGCAACTGCCAGATATGTGTGGCCCACTGCTGTACTCAGACATGGCCTAAGTGTGTGAGCATGCCCAGTATGACCTTTCAGTATGTTGTTGACTGACATTTGCTTCATTTATTTGTGTGTGTGAGCATGCCCAGTATGGACACATATACTATATGTGTGTGAAAAATCAAGTTGGTTTTTACTTCAGGGCTCACCTTTGTGTTGTACATCGACAGGAAGCACACTGTGCTTGCAGGGCTTCCATGAGTCACTTTGCATAGACTTATCAACAATTCTACATACAGGGGAGACAGCTATTAGTTGCACATGTCTACTCAGGGGGCACACCTGATTGGTACTGTGGGTGTACATAGGATGAGGGGTTCACCTAACACTTATACACATTTGCTAGGCCTGCACTGCTATGTCAGGTACTCCATTTCAGTCTGTATTGTTGCCTATCGTACTGGCTTGAGGCATACCACTGTACTACAGACCTTAGCTTCCAATTTCACGTATATTAGTTTGTGACTTCATAGCCTATCCAACCCACATCACACTGCCTGGCCTGCTGTTATCTGTCTGCATAGGCCAGGGGGAAGTTACTCATATGCCTCTTCAGAGGGTATGATGCAGCATTTGTTTGTGTTTGCGTTAGTCTACAATTGTCCTGCTGTGTCAGTGCCAGTGAAATGCTGTCATGACTTAGTGGTTCAGTACTGTGACTATAGTGCACAGTATCCTGAGTTTGAGCCCTGTCACTGCTTTTTATTTTCCTGCTGGGCAGACCAGACTGCTTAAGGAACAGTAAAGCAGGTGCGAGTGTGTTTACCTGACTTTGCTCAACTTTGCCAAACATTGCTCAACATTGCCCGACGTTGCGCTAGTTAGCGCAGTGCACAGCTCCATGCAGTTGTGTTTAAATATGCTAAATAGTGGTAAAATGTGCTTAACAGTGCTTTATATTGCTTAAAATATGGCAATCATGCCTCAGGTGGTGCTGCAGGGCTGCCTATGTTGGATGTACATAGTACACTCCCTATACATGTTTGAAAACAGGTAGTGTCAAGTTAGGCATCCCTTTTATTGTATGTGCGAGTCAGAGAGAGGTGTAATTTCCAGGGTTCCTACTGAGTCAGTGTATGTGCTATGCATTGCCTCTTAGCCAAGGCCAAGGCATATTGGGCACGCCTCCTTCTGCCTACTGGGGCAGGCTCAGGTTGTTCCTCCTCTGAGGCACGCTGTGCCTGTGCAGGCCTTGGCAATGGTGGGGGGGCTGTTTGGCCCTGCCCCATGCTGTTCCTGCTGCAGCTGTTTTCACAGGATCATATTGTGTATCATGGCACATACCATGACAATTTGGGTACATGTAGTTGGTGAGTACTGCAACGCTCCACCAGATGTGTCCAGGCACTGGAACCATGACTTGAGCATCCCAAACACATGCTCAATAATGTTTCTTGTTTGTGCGTGTGCCTCATTATGGAGTTTTTGTTCAGGTGTGTGTGCATTTCTGATGGGTGTCATCAGCCACAGCTCCAGTGCGTATCCAGCATCCCCCACTAGGTGACCGTCAGGGATGACTCCATTGGCAAATTTCTGGTACAGCTGCATCAGATGCCAGATGTGGGAATCGTGACAGCTTCCAGGGCAGCCAGCACACACATTCATTATTATGTCCTGTGCATCGCACATGACCTGGCAGGTGATGGAGGGGTAGCCCTTGTGGTTGATGTAGACCCTAACCTGCTCAATGGGTGGTGCTTTGATGTGTATGTGCGTGCAGTCTATTGCACCCACTACCTCAGGGTATTCTGCTATTTGGTGGAAAAGACGCATATTGCTGGCCAATGCCTCACGGGAATTGGGGAAATATACGTGGTCACTGACATGTGCTGACATGGCATCCAGGAACTGGTGCAGTACCCTGGATGCGGATGCCTGTGAAACCCCCATCATATCACCAGTTGGTCTCTAGAAGGTACCTGTAGCTAGTATTCATAGGCCAACACATACCCTGGTATCCACTGGGATGGGTTCCCCTCTGTTGGTTCTGTGTGTGAGGCATGGCCAAGACAGCTCAACAATTTGCTGCAGGAGGTCTCTGTTCACTCTATAGCGCTCCACTATCTCCAGCTCATGTAGCTCCTGGTAGTTTACCCTGGGTCTGTACAATCTTCTCCGTCTCCTCACTGTGGATTGCTCAGCAGCATTCACAACATCACCACCCTCCGCATCTTGCACATGTTGGTTTATGATAGCAATAGCAGCCCCTAACATTTTGTCTGACTTAAGCTTTTTAAGTTTTCACTCTTTGTATACTGCAGTGTTGCAGAGTTCTTAGGAAAAAACAGGGTAGACTGCTGTTTGCAGAGTTTAAAGTGCTGGGCTGGGCTGGGCTAGTCTACTGCCTGTGTAATTGGCTGATTCTGATATATTTCACCTGGCAGCTCTGCTAGTTCTCCTTGGTTAACTTTTTACTACTTCTTTTCCTTCCTTTTCCCTTTCTGTTTCCGCACAGGGCAGCACCGCACAAACAAGCACAAACACGTGCACATGGGTGCACATGCGCACACACGCTCTGTGCCCGTTTGCAAGAAATTTCAAATATATCCACTGCGTATGCCTTTGGTTTCTTGTTTTCAGCTAGGACAACTGTAGACACACCTCTTGCAATCCTGAGCAACTCAGGGCAAACACAAGCCACTGTGCTCCAATAAGCTTACAGTCTTTCAGACATACCCCCTCATGATGTCACCTATCTTCTACTCTACTAATCCCCTACTCCTACACTTACATTCTAGGGACATGGCTCACATGCCGGGGAAAATTAGGATTCACTATCCTTATCCTCATTTGCATAAGATTGCCTACTAATGCTTGGTTACATCTCTCACACTGAGCTTCCCCCTCTTAGCAACCACTACTCAGTGGCCATGTTGTTTTCAGCCTGCCATTCACCTGCATGGCAGAACAAGCTTTTGAGTGAAAATGCCCATTTTTGGCTATTTTTCAATTTTTTTTCATTTTATTTAAAGCGCCACATGTTTGTGCAGCGCTGCGCTACACTTAAACATCGGCAATCGGGGAAAAAATGGATTTTAAGGATTTACAACATTTGCAAATGCCAGTGGCCTTATATATGGCCATTGGCATGCTTCCTCAACTAGATGTATCCTTTATTTGGAGCTGTCATGGCTCCATTTAGCTATTTGCATAACGGTACTCCGTTACCAACGGAGTACATTTCTGCAAATAACACTACTCTTACACGGACAGGTTAGTGTTTCCTGGATTGCAAATTTACTTCATTTGCATAGCTTTCAGCAGCAAATGAGGTAATGTGCATACCATAACACTGTCCATGCAAGAGTAGCTTTAGAAGCTCTCATGCACGCCCCTGCCGGCTGTTGCTGGATCGCTCGGCAGCCATATTGGCTGTCTGCCGTCTTACACTAATCTTAGACTATGTGCAAGCCTTCGTAAATCCAGCCCTATTTCTTTCTTTCTAAATAAATGTTTTGTTACTTAGAAATAAAGTTCCCCCATGTGAATATATTCACATGCGAGAACAGATGTAAGATACTCAGTGTCCGTCAAGTAAAACATTTAATTAAATATTGTGTTCAGTACAAAAGGCAACTAAAATGAGTTATCGGTGTTGGACACAATTTTTTTAATTAAATTATTTTGTCTGCCCATGGGATGCTTGGAGCTGTGAGCCCCAGATGACCCCCCAAATCACCCCTATAAGAATCCACCACTTCATCCAGGCATCTGCTTCCTCTTACCAAAGTGTTCCTACATGAAAGTAAAATATTGGAAGGGCCACCATCCAGGAAGCCATGAGAGAGTTTATATTTATTTATTTATTTATTTATTATTACCGGGATAGTCCAACTGGATCGATGTCCATTTTCAGTGGAGGCCCGGGGAGATCAGCTCCAAAAGCATACAATACATTAACTAATAAGACATAATTGCCTGTACAGTATTTCCAAAAATACATTAAATAACTATTAAGGCAATTATTACATGAATGGAAATTGCAAAAAATACGTAAGCAAACATGAAATAGACAAGATCACAGGTTAGAAGATTCACCTGCTTATATTCAGGAGAGAATTAACAACAGTTGGATAACAAGATTATTCACATTCATGTTGAGAGTTTGGCCAGGCTTGTTGCAGTGGCATAGCCAGTGTAATGCCATATGTTGTTTGAGTTTTAAATTGGTCTAAGGAGGAGAGCAACGTAATGTCAGCTGGAAATAAGTTCCAGGCTCTGCCTGCAGAGTTGGCAAAGAGGGCATCACCAGCTGCATTCTTAGTTTTGATTGTCTGAATTAGAAGTTTGCTCGAGGATCAGAGCAGTCTTGGATTGTTATGGGGGGGGTGATAATATTTCTAAGGGCTGGTATATTATCTGGGTTATAGAGGATTTTGTTAGCCATGAGCAGCAGGTTATATTGGATAAGAGTGGAAAGTTCTAGCCACCCAAGCTATTGAGAGCAGATTTGTTTAGATTGGAGAGAAGGGGGGAGGCATATAAAAGTGTTTAACATAGGTGGGAGTGAGCTATGGGCATCTTAGCTGGAGGGTTAAGGAAGGCTTTAATTCTATAGAGTGACTCAAGTTTTTTTTAATGATGTTCCTGATTGTTTGATTTACATGTAGGGTAGGTGAAATTTTATGTTATTGTCAATAATGATGCCTAGAAGTTTTGTATAGGGGTCAGGGGAAATAAATGTCCCATCTTTTGCATTTATGCTGAAGGAGAAAGGACAGGATTTTTGAATTGGTAAGAATAACAGCATTTTAGTTTTTTGGGATTGAGTAATAATCAACGTTTAGAGAGCCAATTTTCTATGGTAAAAAAGGTGGACTGGGTAGCAGCCCACAATTCTGTGGGAGATGTAGCTGAAAAGATCAGAGTGGAGTCGTCAGCGTATTGGATACAGCTGACGTTTGGTATGATAGTAGGCAAGTCATTAATAAAGATGGAAAACAGTAGGGGACCTAATATGGAGCTTTGTGGTACTCCAAGGGTGTTCGGCAATAGATTAGAGAGCTTGTTCTGCCATAAGACAGCCTGTTGTCTCCCATTAAGGTAGGATGTAAACCAAAGAAGGGCTTTAAAATCTAGACAAAATTTGCAGGGTCCGAAGCAGAAGTTGGTAATCGACCATATAAAATGCCTTAGAAAGATGCAAAAAGAGGGCAGAGGATATGTGATTATTGCTACGGTTATTGTTTATGGTATTGGTAAAAGCCATTAGGGCCAAAAACCATGCTGGCTATCAGCCATGAAGTGATTTTGGATTAGGTGGTGCATGAAGTGATTTTGGATTAGGTGGTGCATGAATTGTTTGTGTATACACTTTTCCATAATCTTTTCAAGTGGTGAAAGTATAGCTATGGGTCTATAACAGGAGAATTCAGTGGAGGAACCTCCTTTATGTAGTGGAATTACGTAGGACGTTTTCCATACGGTGGGGATCCTGGCATCTGATATGGTACGATTGATTATTATTGAAATTGGGTAGGAAATGGCACCAGCTGATTTTTGCAGATACTCGGCAGGGAGTTGGTCAGTGGAGAGTGTGGTGGGTTTTAGTTTCTTGATCAGGTTATGGATAAGTGATGTGGACACTGGTTGGAAGCTAAATGAGAGTCGTTTTTTAAAAGTAATAATGTCAGGGCCTGGTGAGCTAATAGGTAATTGGGTAGCTAGGGCTTGAATTGTTTTGGTAAAGAAATGGTTAAAACTGTCTGAGACCTCCTTTGGGGATTTATCACTAGCGGCAGCGGGGGTAGGTATATGATGTTTTTCCAGAATGAAGTAGATTGTTAAGCCCACCCAGAACTTCTGAGGATTGTTCTGGTTAGCTGTCTGTAAATTGCAATAGTATTGTTTTTTGTCTTGTAAAATATATTTTTTAGTTTCATTCCTAGCATGCCTGTATTTAACATGATCATGGGGGTCTTTAGTGGAGTGCCATACAGTCCATAGTTTATTTCTGCTGGTAATCTTTAGTCTAGATTCTTTAGAGAGCCAAGGTGCAGTTTTTGCTTTTGTTCTCTTAGAGCGGACCGGTGCATGTAGATCTAGAATTTCAAGAAATTTATTGTTAAAGTAGGCAACTGCCTCTTCTAAGGGGATGTGCTTTAGCATAGACCAGTTACAGGAGTTAAGTTCCAGTCAGAATTTGTCAGGGTAAAAGACATTTTTGTTTCTGACTTTTCTGAGTAAGGGTTGTAGTGGATTAATGGCTTTTTTCTTGACTATGTATATTTAAGCCCTATAATTTTTTCCAGGCATGCATTGTGACAATTCAGGTTTCGATATTGCCTGTTTTTTAACAGTGACATAAAGTGACAAAGTTACAGACCTTGCCCCACCTCAAAATAAATGTTAACATTAGGGTCTTTGATTGTCATCAGAGAGCTCGTTTGGACCATATTTTCTGACAAAACAGCACTCCCCTTTCACAGAGAAAGAGAATGAAAAGCAGCCCCCCTTACTCATCTCCCTGTCTAGCACCCTGACTACTACTTGGTCCAGGATCATCTGGGCCACAATCTGGGCTTTAGTCCTCTGTACCAATAAGCCAAACATCCATATTTTTTTATCAGCAGCACAGGCATAACACATCAGAATATTCAGATGTTTTGCTGATTATTATTTATTACAATCAAAATGATTTTATTAAACACATACACACATATATATATATATATATATATATATATATATATATATATGTATACACACATACACACACACACACACACACACACACACACATATATATATATATATATATATATATATGTGTATACACATACACACACACACACACATATATATATATATATATACACATACACATATATATATATATATATATATATATATATATATATATATATATATATATTTACACACACACACACACACACACACACACACACACACACACACACACACACACACACACACACACACATACACACACACACACACACACTCACACATAGAGTTAAGGATATGACTTCAGAAAATGTTTACCTTCCAAATATCTACATTCTAGGTCCTCCTGCAGTTTATGGGCCATTTACTGCATGCAACGTAATAGTACACTTAGGAAATGTAGCACTGCGGATCATGTTCATTTAGTCACATTTCTAAGATCCTGAATACAGTTTTAAAAAGATTACATCAGACCATTAATCATATTTTCTTGTTGACTAATATGTTTACGGGCAGGACACATTACATAGTGTTACATACATTTTGGCAGCTTATATAGAATGATTAATATGAATGACATTATTACAAAATATACTGGACTGCAGCTGCCTTGACCAGATACCTGGTCCTGTCTGCAGCTACATAGAAACATAATAGAAAACACAAGTCACCAAATAGTATTACATTCCATCTCACATGCACATAGGCATTCTATGCACCATATCATATGAAAGCAACCAAAATATTTCTAAAATGATAACCACAAGGAGAAACGGACTTTATAAATGTGTTTGATGAAAAATCCAAACTCTTAAGAGTATAATATTTTAAGATCATGCTAGCCTAATTCTAAATATATATATATATATATATATATATATATATATATATATATATATATATGGATCTACTTCTTATGACTGAAAACTCAAAATACCGAATTTCATTTGAATGAGACCACAATACCTAATTCTCAAAATACTGAAAACTCATTTGACTGAGTCTCATTATACTGAAAGCTTGCTATCCTGAATTTCAAAATACTGAATTTTAAGCCATAGGCATGCACACTTACAACACCAACGAATAACACTTTCCAAAACTTAAAAACTACTTACTTACCCTCTTAACAGAAACCGGATGATATAAAACCAAACTAGGTGGAGTCTACCCCACACACCCTCCCAACTATATATACTAACTACAGGATCGCACTACAGTGGGGAAAAGGGCACATACCTTTTACTTACCTTACAGTACTGTACACACTGCCACTACTGCTGGGAGTGTATGAAACATCCGCCATATTACTTCAGACACTTCCCATAAAACTGTATAGAGATATACCCACATTTAAAAACACTACAACACTACTTTCTATGCTATTATAGAGATATACCCACATTTAGAAACACTACAACACTATTTTCTATGCTACTTTCAGTATTCTGACAGTCAACACTTTAAGTTACAGTAATGTTTTTTTTTATCACAAGTAAGTCACAAGTGAAGGGAAACACACCACGTCTATGGCTTAAAATTCAGTATTTAGAAATTCAGCATTGTAAGCTTTCAGTATAATGAGACTCAGTCAAATGAGTTTTCAGTTTCTGAAAATTAGGTATTGTGATCTCAGTCAAATGAAATTCAGTATTTTGAGTTTTCAGTCATGTGAAGTATATCCATATATTCTTTAACACTGATAAAGTGTTGCAGATAATGCTTCAGGACAGAATGCAATGGTGGGTTTAATCAGTTTAAATTTTGTTTACCAGACTGAATTAATAATAGCAATTGGCAGACCTTTCAGATCAAACACCCCCTCCAGTCAGGCTGGGTTAGTAGCTACATTGCCTGTCTGTTATTATTAGTTGTTGAAAAGTGGAAGACAACATCTGGAGATAATTAAAGTGGCCTAAGCCCAACACTGAAAATTAATATTCCAAAAAGTAGAAATGTAACAGTCTGTACTTTCTTTCATTAGTTATATCAGTCTTTTGTTTTTCTAAACTTAACAGTCTAAAGATATTCCCACAAAGCACCAAGACAAGCCACCCGTCTCAGAATAACTAAAAGATTTAAAAACACATTTTGTTCTATCTCTTGCTCTGTGAAATGCACTTCTTATGATTTCTAAATGTTGTGAATTGTTACAGTTGATTGCTCATGAATGAGCTTAAATAGCTCATTTGGAAGAGCATTAGGCTGCTGATCTAAAGATCGCTGATTCAGTTCCAGGTTTCAGCAGGGAAGCCTTTATCATTCTCATCAGTACAGAGGTGAGTAGCCTTGCTTGTCACATGGAATACCAAGGTTCAGTTCCCTGAGGGGGAGTAGTTTTATCACTTTAGTCTGGCAGTTAGCACAGATGATGAAGACTATGACCTGTTAACTAGTTAGTTCCTGTGGTATAAGGTTAGATTCTGCTTAGGTGGCATAATCTTGATAGAGGCCTGCAGTTGTCTAGGCCTGGTAGTTTTGTTTGTTGAGTTTCCTGTGTTTCTAGCAGCCATTTTCTGCTGATAGTCTGTCTTCATTACTGTTGAGAGTAACAGGTTTTCCTGACCTTCTGTAGTACGAGTGATTGAGTAGTAACAGGGGCTAATAGCACTGAGTAGTAATCTGATCTTCTAACTCTTCCATCCTTACTGGTATATAAACCCCGTGTCTGGAAAAGGTTGTGCTTGTATTTATCAGGCTGTGGATGGTAATTCATTACTGAAACTAAGCAGAAATTCCTTAAGATTCCAAGAGCAGGATAAGTTATTTCTTACACTTATTTCATTGAATTGCACTTTGGATACGCTTATAATTGTACAATACAGTTAATCTACTACATTTTGCACTGTTATAAAGCTTTTTTTACTGTTTCACCGCATTTATGTACTGTTTTATACTTTTAACTGTGTTTTTCATTGCTAGATACTGTTTCATTACTCTAATTGCATGTTTACTGAATTACTTAACTGTAAACTGCTTTTTCATACCGAGAGTTGTATTTTCTGTTTGTGAGTGCTCTGTGTTTTTGATTTTTGAGGTTTCTGTGTTCTAGTCTAGTCTGTTTGCAGTTAAAAGCATTCTCTAGAGTCTGCTTGCTCCTTGTTCTGTTTAAAACTTACATTTAGTGGCTGTAGCTAGGAGCTGTAATAGTTTCCCAGCCACTGTCCCGATTGTTGTGGTGTTCTTATACTTGGTGGATTTGCAGTTGCCCGCCCATATTGTATATCTGATCTGTGACACTAATCCCAGTCTAGTGTCATTAGTTCATTCAATCTAATGGGGAACATTTGTGAAGGCCAACCCACTCAGATTCTTAACCTTGAATTAACTTTTGTTCCAGCTTTCTCCATTTCCACTTTACTGAAAATAAAATTCTAAGCTTGTTTCCCCCCTTTCCTGTTACAAGTGTAGTCCAGATACAGATTTGCTGTATCTAGGTCTGTTTGTAAGCTCCTGAGCCGCCCCCCCTACTTATCTAGGGTTAAACTATTCCTGGCGCCATAAAGTCTGCTCTTCAAATTTTCCCTTGCAACTAGCCAGCGTTTTAGTTTTATCACTCAAATCTGTTGAGCTCCGCACTTGTTCAGAACTCGTTCTTAGCACTAAATAAGCTACAAATTAGTACAGCAGTCAACTTTCCTCACTTGTCTAGAGGAAAACAGTTTTTAGTACCAGTCTCACACAGACCTATTGCATCTGCATACCCAACACATAAACACACAAAAACATACTCGGAGGCTCTAAATAAAAATCTGCCTAAACAGCAAAGACTTCCTAAGCAGATATCCAAGCAACAGTCACCCCTCAACAATACCCACAAATCACATATCTCACAAAATCAGTGTGCCTCACAGTCACAGCCCTTAAGGCCAAACAACACACCAAATGCACTTGTTATAGGGGACTCTATTGTCCGGCACACTGACGTCCTGCTCACCAGACTGAACAAGGAGAAGGTCACTGTAAGCTGCCTGTCGGGTGCCAGGATCTGCCACATAATGCAAGCACTCAGGTCACTACAAAGCAAGTACAAGTATGACTCCGTCATTGTCCATGCTGGTGTGAATGACCTGAGACGTATCTCCCTGGACTACATGAAAAGAGACATAGAGGAGCTCTCTGACCATGTAGCCCAGGCTGGTATGACCCTGACCTTGAGTAGCATCTTGCCCTCACCAAGAATGATGCCACAGTATAAAGACAAAATGATCAGTTTCAACAATTGGCTAAAGTATTGGTGTCATTCAAAGGGGATCCAGTGTCTGTCAGCCTGGGATGACATGCTCGACAAGCCACTTTGCTTCGCTAGGGACGGCTTGCACCTGTCACCCTTAGGCTTTTGTATACTGGCCAAGGCTCTTGCCACCCCCATAGTGCCTTTTTTTAAGCAAGGCTCAAAGGACAAACCCACCTCCATAGACAACTCAATGCCAGAAGTCTAAACCTCAAGATGCATGCACTCGAGGCTCTCCACAGTATGGAGAAAATTGATGTCTGTGCAGTAACAGAAACCTGGTTCAAGGCTCCTGACAGCACCCCAGCACTACCAGGTTATAACTCATACCATGCATTTTGGCCCCAAAACTAGGACTGAAGCAAAAAAGAAGGGGGAGTATCTATATTCATCAAAGATACCTACACCTCCAGGTTAGTGGCACTGCACGAAGTATCGGAAACCATCCATGTGCAATTAACAGCGGGCAAAACTGCCTTTCAGTTTGTAGCCTGCTACAGAACACCCTCCCTATTACAGGAACCCCACTTGGCATTCCTGAGAACACTGGAGAATATGAAGGTCTCTCCAAACACTATGTTATTGGGTGACGTCAACTACCCAAACATTGACTGGGAAAACTACTCAAGCCCAAACACCCTTGCCCAATGGTTCCTTGAATTTATAAACTCTAACGCAATGGAACAACTGGTCACCACTCCCACAAGAGGGAACAACATATTGGACCTGGTCATCACCAACATGGGGACTCTATGTTCCACACCAGAGGTAAACCCCTCATTGGTAAGATCAGACCATAAACAAATTTCCCTGGACATCCATATCCTGTCCCCACCCCCAGCCAAGGAAATCACTGTAAAGAATTTCTCAAAAGCCAACTTTGCACTTCTCAAGACTGAGGTGGAATCCTTCAAAGCCCCTGGGCCAGAGGATAATACAGCCCAATCTGCAGAATCCTTTACAAATGCATTCCTATGAGCACCTGCAGGAATGCATGGATCGTGCTATCCCAAATAAAACCAAGACTCACTCCTCCAAAAACAGGAGACCGGTCTGGTGGACCCCGGCCATAAATAAGCTATACAACAGAAGGAGGAAGCTACTACATGACACAGCAAAATCCCAAAAAGGGAAGGCATCTCTGATCAGTATTAGCAAGAAACTTCGATCCCTCATAAAATCATCAAAGGCCAGTTTTGAAAGAAAAATTGCCCTAGACACTAAGGATAATCACAAGGCCTTCTTTAGTTATGTCAGGAACATGGGCGGAAACTCCCAGATATGCTCTGAATTGCTGCATAATGGTGCAAAATATACCGAACCTACAGACATAGCCAACATCCTGGTAGACAGATTCAGCGCAAACTTCTCCCCCCCTTCCCCCCCAAAGGAGTAAATGCCTATCCCAACTGAATGTAACCTCCTTGACATCACAGATGCACAGGTGAAAGCTGCCCTCTCCAAAGCAAAAAACACAGCATCTATGGGACCGGACGGTGTCCCAGGCTGTGTCTTACATGAGCTCCAAGAAGAACTGAACCCTCACATTAAGTCACTGTTCAAACTTAGCCTTACTACAGGATATGTACCCAAAGAATGGCGTACAGCTACAGTGGTCCCACTCCACAAAGGTGGTGCCACAACGGACCCCGGAAACTATCGCCCCATAAGCCTGACTAGTCTGGTCTGTAAAGCTATGGAG
This sequence comes from Protopterus annectens, assembly GCF_019279795.1. Classification (NCBI taxonomy): domain Eukaryota; kingdom Metazoa; phylum Chordata; order Ceratodontiformes; family Protopteridae; genus Protopterus; species Protopterus annectens. The sequence goes on from NC_056728.1 coordinate 960,546,225, forward strand.
CGTATTATCATGGAACTCATAAACAAAGACATTGGGAGCCTCCAGACACTGGACCCTACCCAATTCGGCTTTGTTAAGGGCAGATCTTGCCTCTTAAACCTAGTTGACTTCTTTGAAACAGTTACCAAAGCCATAGATGAGAGCAAGGTAGTCCACACAGCCTACCTGGACCTCGCAAAAGCCTTCAACACAATATCCCACTCGGGCATCATAAATAAGCTTACCAGCTTAAATATCAACCCCTATATCACAAGATGGGTTGCAAACTGGCTCAGAGATAGAACCCACATGGTCAGAATCGCAGGTGCCATGTCCGAATCCAAACCAGTTACAAGTAGCATCCCACAGGGTTCAGTTCTGGGACCTCTCTTGTTCGGTATATACTTCTCTGAGGTTTGGGCTAACACGGGGGGATTATGGCTGACAAAGTTTGCAGATGACTGCAAACTGGGGGCCATAATCGAATCTTCAGCTGACACAAGCATCCTCCAAAAGGGTTTCACAGAGACGGATGCTTGGTGCCAGAGCCACGGCCTCAAGCTAAATGCTAAAAAGTACATAGTCATCCCCTTTGGGAAAAACAAGGTGCTCACAAATTACCACATAGGTGGTAATCCATTAAGTACGGAAGAAATAATTAGAGATTTGGGGACCAACATAGATAGTAATCTCTCCTTTGATAATTACGTTGCCAAAGTGGTTAGAAAGACCTTCTACATAGCTCACCTTATCATGAAAGAGTTTGCATCTAGATCAAGAGAGGTCATTGTGCCCCTCTACTGGTCACTCATCAGGCCCATAATTGAATACAATGCCCCTTTTGGGATGTACCTTACCCGACACCTGCAGCAACTGGAGAGACCCCAAAAGTACCTCACCAAGAGAATCATGGGCTACAAACAGATGTCCTATGTAGCTCGACTAAAGAAACTCCAGCTCTACTCAGTTGCTTACCGCCTACTCAGAGGCGATCTATGCCTGACGTACAAAGCCATGTCAAACCCAGAATTAATGGACATGCTCCACCTAAAAAAATCCAAGTCCCTTAGAGCTACACGCTCCAGGGACCTAAACCTCAGCACAAAAATAAATAGGACATGCTGGAGGGACAGATTAGTTTCCCAGAGACTCCCCTCACTCTGGAATAGAATCCCAATTCATGTTAGAGATAGCCCCTCGCTGACCCTCTTCAAGCGAAATTTGGACACGTGGATGGGAAATTGCAAATTCACCCCTGGGATCTCTCCTGTATCCCTGCTAGACAGAGGCACAGTAAACTAATCTTAAAAGGGTACCTTCTGTGACCTACTTTACAGAGGCACAGTAGGCTAATCTAATAGGGAGGCGGAAGCCAAATACACTCTGGCTAGGCTTATAAATGCCCTAGAGCAGATAGCCTAGTATCTACCTATGAACCTATGAATCTATAAATGAGCACCTATCCAGGCATGTCTAAAGGTCATCTCCCAGTGTTTTCTCCTATCTACCTGATGAATCTGGGCATCTTGGGGCAATGCAGCAATTGCCTCATGGACACAGACAACCCTCTCCTCCTACCACCCAACACTACAACCTGTGAGAGATGCACTTATATAGCCAAACTGGAAGCAAAACTCTCTTCACCAAAGACTGGACTAGACAGTCAAGAGGAAAAGGTAAACACTTGCATCACACCGCACTCATCACATAGTCCCTCAAAACCTACACCACCAAAACACACACACAGAAGCACAAAAGACATGCCTACATTCGCGGAGGCTCTCAATAAAAATCTGCCCAAACAACCGAGACCTCCAAAGCAGAAATGCAAGCAACCTCCACCCCCCCCAACACAACCCAAATGACACATAGCCCACAGATGCAGTGTGCCACTCAACTACAGCCCATAAGGCATAATGTACCCAACACTGTAGTCATAGGTGAGTCTATAGTCTGGCACAATGATGTTCCTCTTACCAGGCTAAACAAGGAGAAAGTTACTGTCAGCTGCCTGTCAGGTGCCAGGGTCTGCCACATAATGCACGCACTCAGGTCACACCACAACAAGTACAAATATGACTCTGTCATTGTCCATGTTGGTGTGAATGACCTGAGACATACCTCCCTGGACTACATGAAAAGAGACATGGAGGAGCTCTCTGATCTTGTAGCCCAGGCAGGTATGATCCTAGCCCCGAGTTGCATCCTGCCATCACCCAGAATTATACCACAGTACAAGGACAAAATGATTGACTTCAGCAATTGGCCAAGCTTCTTGTGTCATTCTAAGTGACTCCACTATCTGTCTGCCTGGGATGACATGATCGACAGACCACGATGCTTTGCCAGAGATGGCCTGCACCTGTTGCCCTTGGGATTTTAGTTACTGGCAAAGGCTCTTGCCACCCCTATAGTGCCTTTTTTAGGCAAGGTTCAAATGTCAAATTCACCACCATAACAGGTACAAGCAAGCAAAATCTGAGGGTAATGCTGCTCAATGCTAGAAGTCTAAACCTCAAAATGCACTCACTCGAGGCACTCCTTAAAATGGAGAACATTGACGTCTGTGCAGTGACAGAGACCTGGTTCAAAGCTCCAGAGAGCACCCCTGCATTACCAGGCTATAATTCATACCACACCTTATGGCCACCTAACCTGGACTGAAACACTAAAAGTGGAGGCGTATCCATATTAATTAAGGATATCCACACCTCCAAGCTAGTTGCTCATCATAATGCATCCGAGATTATCCAAGTTCATCTAACTCTGGGCAAGTCCACAATCCAGATTGTAGCTTGCTACAGACCCCTCACCATGCCCCAGGATTCCCATTCCTCTTTTCTTGATACACTGGAAAATATTAAGGTACAACCCAACACCCTAAGAATGGGTGATTTCAACTACCCCATCATTAACTGGGAAAACTACTCAAGGACCAACTCTTTTGCTCAACGTTTTCTGGAATTCATCAATTCCAACGCCTTGGATCAACTTATCCACACCCCCACCAGGGGCAGCAGTATCCTAGACCTGGTTATTACCAACATGGGCAACCGGTGTTCCACACCAGAGGTCAATTCCTCGTTGGCCAGATCCAACCACAAGCTAATCAACCTAGACATTCACATTCCACTCCCACCCCCTCCCCATTAGGGAAACAACTGTAAAAAATGTCTCCAAAGCCAACTTCACACTTCTTAAGACAGAAGTGGCAAACTTCACGACACCCATGCAAATGGACAATAGAGGTACGACTGCTGAATCCTACACAAATGCACTTTATAATCACTTACACGAGTGCATGGATCGTGCTATCCCTAACAGAACCAAGATGCTAGCCTCCAAAAAAAGGAAGCCAATCTGGTGGTCTTCTGCCATATACAAACTCTACAACAGAAGAAAGAAACTTTTGCAAAAAAGAGTAAAATCCCATGATTGGAGGAACTCCCTGGTCAGCCTCAGTAAGAAACTGAGATCCCTCATAAAATCCTCCAAAGCTAGTTATGAAAACAAAATCATCACGGATTCTAAAGACAACCACAAAGCATTCTATAGCTATATCAAGAATCTCAATGGCAACACTCAGATCTGCTTTGAGTTGCAGCACAATGGAACTAAATATACAGAACCAACTGATATTGCCAACATCCTGGCAGATAGATTCAGTGCTAACTTTACCCCCCTCTCACCCCCTAAAGGCCCCATCTCTATACCGGAAGAATGCAAAGTTCCTGTAATCATGGCTGCACACATAAAAACCTCACTCTCCAAAGCCAAGAACACAGCATCCATGGGACCTGACAACATCCCAGGCTGCCTTCTACATGAACTACAGAATGAACTGGCACCCCACCTAAGTACCATGTTCAGTCATAGCCTCACCTCAGGCTTTGTGCCCATTGAATGGTGCACTGTGACTGTTATCCCACTCCACAAAGGGGGAGCCACGACAGACCCCAGGAACTACCACCCCATTAGCCTAGTGAGCCTGGTCTCCAAGGCCATGGAATGTATCATCATGGAACTCATAAACAAAGACATTGGAGATCTCCAAACTCTTGAATACACACAGTTCAGGTTTGTAAAAGGCAGATCATGTCTCCTAAACCTGATAGACTTCTTTGAAGCAGTCACCAAAGCCATAGATGAGGGTAAGGTGGTTCCCACAGCCTATCTAGATCTCGCCAAAGCGTTCAACACCATCCCCCACTCTGGAATTATAGATAAACTCACTAAACTAGGTATAAATCCCTATGTCACAAGATGGGCTACCAACTGGCTTACTGACAAAACCCACACTGTGAAAGTAGCAGACTCCAAATCAGACTTCAGACCAGTGACAAGTGGAGTACCACAGGGTTCAGTCCTGGCTCCTCTCCTGTTTGGTATCTACTTCTCTGAAGTACAGGCCAACACAGAAGGTCTTTGGCTAACTAAGCTTGCAGATGACTGCAAACTAGGAGCTATAATCGAAACTCCTAACGATGTGGACATCCTACAAAAGGGCCTCACTGAGACAGGTGCCTGGTGTCAAAGCCATGGCCTCAAGCTCAATGCCAAAAAGTGCATTGTCATCCCCTTTGGTAAAAACTCTGTACCCATGAACTACCACATAGGCGGTAGTCTACTTAACACAGAAAGTGTGATAAGAGACCTTGGGACACAGGTGGACAGTAGTCTGGACAGTAGTCTCTCCTTTGATAATCACATCGCCACAGTGGTCATGAAATCCTTTTACATGGCACATCTCTTCACAAAAGGTTTCTCATCCAGAAAAAAAAAGGTCATTGTTCCCCTCTACTCGTCACTCATTAGACCCATTATAGAGTACAATGCCCCTTTTGGTATGTACCTTACAAGACATCTACAACAACTGGAAAGGCTGAAGAAATACCTCACAAAGAGGATTACTGGCCTCAAACAGATGTCCTACGCACACCGTCTCAAAAAACTCCAGCTTTACTCCTTCGCATATCGCCTACTCAGAGGCGATCTCAGCCTAACATACAAAGCTATGTCAAACCGAGAGCTGTTGGACATGCTCCACTTAAAGAAATCCCAATCCCTCTGAGCTAGACACTCTAGGGACCTAAACCTTGTCACCACAATAAACAGAACATGCTGGAGGGATAGATTCCTGTCCCAGAGACTTCCCATACTCTGGAACAGTTGACCTATCTATGTCAAACAGAGCTCCTCATTAGCAGTCTTGAAGAAAAATCTTGATGATTGGATGGGAAATAGGAAATTCACCCCGGGTATCACTTCTGTGGCTCTGCTTAACAGGGGCACAGGAAAATAATTTTCTTGGGTGGCGAAAGCCAGGGTAACTTTTTGGCTAGGCTTGTATAGGCCCCTAGAGCCAATAGCCTAGTACCTACCTATGAACCTATGATTCCCTCAGTTTTCATTTCCCTCCTGTGTGACCATGAGCAAATCACTTAACCAGACAGTCCTTTGGATGCAATTGGGTATTTGGATTGGGCCCCTTAATGGTCTCATAGACTGCAAGCATAGTAATTACTTATGAACCTTATAAACATTCCGTACATTTAAAAGCTCCCTAAACCCTTTAACCTACCTGTTTCTAATTGACATCCATGCTATTCAGATCTCTAAGGCTTTCTGTGTGCTTCTCATTTTGACATTCTTCTACTGTTCTTCTCACCCCTCCACCACTGTCACGCTACAGTTCTCACTCCTCAGTCTCAGAACCTGTTATTCTAGTTCTAGTTTACAATTTAGAAAATAACTGTGGGCCAAACATTAATAAATAATTTGAAAAGTGCTAGGATATAAGGAGAAGTGTAAGTTTGTACAACTCAGAATCGGTTTGTAAACGTGAATATAGCCCAAATAGATGCAGCAAACGCTAGCATTATGCAATAAGGAACAAATAAGAAGAGCTGTTTATGTTGCAGTCAGAAAATGTGATCCTTGCAGGAAATACGAAGAAAATGGAGTAACATTGTATTGGAACAGGTAAGAAAAACTGAAGAAATTTATAAACAGCAATGAATCATTGCATCAATGAAATTTACTATATAGAAACCATTATCGAAAAAGAAGAAAACATTGAATAGTTAGACTAAAACAACAAGATGATGAATGAATCACTGAAAATGTATGAAATGTATAAGTAAAAATATTGTTTTGCATTGTATCCCTAACCAAGGAAAAAGTGACAGGTCACACATGATCAAAAAAGCTTTGGGAGCTTGCCTTGCAGTACTGATGACTTTATGTTGACACAGGTGAGGAAGCAGGAGTGGGTGTAATAGTATGTAGGGGGTGATTGATATGTGTTTGTTGGAGGTTCACATAAGAATGCCTTAACATCAGCATATTTTGGCACAATTAAGATGCTTACCGATTGTGGTACAGATAGAGAGTGAGAGAGAGGGAGAGATTGGCCTTCAATTTGAATAAATATTTGCATTTCTCACAATGGTATCAGTGTTTGCTAAAAGTACTGGGTTACTGGAAACCATAAGGTAATTGTTTTTCTGTCTCAAGTTGCGAGCAAAAGTAGGCTGACCTTACAAGGCACTAAAGCACATAGACAACTAGTGATACAGAGGGGGAAATGAACATGTGTAACTATTTTTAAATTTAATGCAAGTTCATTTGGACAATTTGGTTGCCTTTTGGTAACCAAAATGCAAATAAAAGTAAAATAAAATAAGCAAATAAATAGTACATAATAAAAAGGGAGTAGAGATTAAAAAGGAGCAAGAAGTAGGGTCCAAAGGAGACAACGGTTAATAGGACAGAAACTGGTCAATATATTTACAGTAGAGGTACAGTGAGAGTATAACAATGCAAGGTAAACTGTAACTCATCTGGTTAGACACAGTAACATTTGAAGTACAATAAGAAATGTAAGCAGAGTAACAGACAGTAACTGCAATAATGTAGTGCAGATTACTAGATATCAGTTAGAAACTGAAGCTAGTTAAGCAGCTAGCAACTCAACTAGAAAGGAGAGCACCAAAAGTCATCACAGACAAATCGGTTAGGCAGTCAACTGGTCAGAAAGTATAGCTATTTAGGCAAGCCAGTAAATCCGCTAGTAAGGATAGCTCAAAAAAGAAAAATTAGCACAGTGACTTTAGCTAGATAGGTAACCAGTAACTCAACGGGTAAATCAATACTACGATTCAGTATAACACAGTAAGTCAGAAAACCATAGTTTAGCAATGTGCTGGATGTAGACGCACAATAAAGAAATTCAGCTACATCATTAACGAGGAAAGCATGATTACAAAAAATTAGCAATAAAATAAATTTGCCACTGTCAGGAATATAAGCACTGATAGAATTCTAAAACAGTAAGCACATAAGAATAAGAACTGAATAAATTAGAAATATAGCAATATAAGCACTGAGACAAACTCACCAGTCAGTAAAAATAAGTAAATAAATAAATAAATAAAAACTGTATATATATTAGTTTCTGGTATTTTAGCCCCTTGTTTGAGAGGGTTTCTGCTTGTTTGAACTGAGCTGAACTGAGATGGGTTACCAGCCACAATCTGAGGTGAGATACCAGATGAGTAGAGGCTTCTGAGCTTCCCCAAAAACCATACATTGCTTCCTTTTTTGCTTGATTTTACTATTTACCCTACTTATTATTGTGTTCTACTTATTTAATAATGTATTTTAATACTGGAAAATAAATTGCACTGTTTGTATTGCATTTGTCTGCCGTACTGTGTCTATTAAATCATATTTTGTTGCTGTTTTCAATGTTTGCAAAGAGTATTTTGCTATTTTCGCTGTTTGCAAAGTACTTTTTACTACTTTTTATCATTTGCAGAGCATCTGTTCTGTTTGTTCTCTTTTCCTGGCAAGCAGTGTTTTAAATAACTGATTTCTTTGCTGTTTAAATATGTCTCCTTGCTGTTTTTCTGCTGTTTAAAAGATTTTTTTAGTGTTTTCTGCCTAAATTAGTATAGCTAGTAGCTGTAGCATAGTCCAGATGCAGGTTTGCTGCATCTGTGTCTGTTTATAGTGACTGTTGTATTCTGAGTTTTTCCAAGCCATCTTTGATGGAAGGGGCCCTTCTACACTCTTGTGAGAGACATTATCTGCTGATTGGAACATGTCTAGTGAAGGGGGATTTGTCTAGGGCTTGGAGTAAGCACCCTCATTGATTCTTTTGAGATTTTTTTAAAGTAGTCAGCTTCTGGTATTTAATTCCCACATTTGAGCGGGTACTGCTCGTTTGAGCATTGCTCAGCAACGCACACTGCCATGCAATTGTATCTAGCTGGGCAAATAATTTCGACAATTTTTCTCTTAGATACAGCTGTAGTACATTAATATAGTCCTCATCTTTAATGCATTCTCAGTCTAAGAAGTATTGCTAGTAAACTGTGACCTATTAAACCACCAGCCAAAAACCCCATCAAAAATACCCATCTACAGAGCACCTCCTAGATCAGTCCTGAAAGCAGCCCCTTTGTGATAACAGTTCTTCAGATCCAAAATTATAGACAGTTGGACTACCCTTGTTTCTCCTGCCAGCCTTGTTGACTTGGGTCTTCTGAGGCAGTGTAGTAACTGCCTCACATACATTGATGACTGTCTACTAATAACTCACTCTAATACAAAGTGAAAGAGATGTTATCTACACCAAGAATCTTGAATCCCTGCTCTCTAGCTCTTGAAACAGAAACACTGAAGAGGTTGTCAACTCACCTACCACTACTCATGCACATAGTTCCACTACTCATACCCAGAGTACGCATCCAACACATAAATCAACATATGCAGACGTTCTCTCAAAAAACTTAGTGAAACACCAGAGACCTCCAAAACACAAGACTACAACAACTAACACAGTTCCCACAGCACCCAAGTGCATAGCAATACCAGTGTTTCACCTACAAAACTCTTAAGGCATAACACTCATAAACCAAATTTTCCACTCCGGTGATACACACGGGTGTTCCCCTCACCAGATTAGATAAGGAGAAAGTCACGGTCAGCTGCCTGTCTGGTGCCAGGATTCATCAAATCACGCATGCACTCAGGTCTCTCGGCAACAAGTACCATTAGGACTCTGTCAAAGCTCATGTTGGAGTGAATGACCTGAGATGTACCTTACTGGACTACATGAAGAGAGACATGATTGAGATCTCTGAGTATGAGTCCTGGGCAGGTATGTCCATAGTCAAACAGCATATTACCCTCACCTACAATGATGCCATAGTATAAACAGAAAATGATTGATTTCAATAACTGGCTTAGTTTTTGGTGTCATTCAAAGGGGATCCAGTTTCTGCCAGCCTGGGATGATGTGGTCGACAAACCTCACTGCTTTGCCAAAGACTGTTTGCACCTGGCACCACTACGCTTTCGGTTGCTGACAAAGGCTCCTGCCTCCCACATAGTGCCTTTTTAGGCAAGCTCTCAAAAACTAAATTTCCAACAGGAAAACTGCCAATCATAACAAAATAAGGGTTATACTGATAAATGCTAGGAACTTAAATCAAAAACTGCACACCTTGGAAGCACTGCTGTCATTGGTGGATGTAGATATCTGTGCAATCACAGAAACCTGGTTCCGAGCCTTAGAGAGTACCCTTGCCTTGCAAGGCTACAATGCCTTCCACACCTTCAAACCACAAAATGAACATGTAAGAACCAAAGGAGGCAACGTTTCTATCTATATTAGAGATAAATTCACCTCCTGACTAGTTAGACTGGACAACTCCATGGAGTTACTCCAAGTTCAGATGACTGTGTGCAAGACCCCCATTCTAGTCCTAGCTAGTAACAGATCCTCCTCCATGGATCATGATGCAAATGAGGCCTACTTGACTAAACTGCAGTCAGTCCAAATACTGCCAAACACTCTGGTCATGAGGGATTTCAATTATCCCACCATGAACTGGGAAATCTATACTAACCCAAACTCACTAGCACAAAAGTTCCTTGACTTTGCTAACTCAAATGCCCTGGAACAAATTGTTCAAACTCAAACAGCAGGAAGGAACATACTAGATCTGGTCCTCACTAACATGACAAACAGATGCACCACATCAACTTTTGGACACTCACTAGTTAAATCTGATCACAAATCAGTCACCTTCGAACTGCCAGTAACACCAGAACTCACAAAAGATGAGGTCAGACTAAAAAACTACACCAAGGCAAACTGTACCCTCTTAGGGGAAGGTATAAAATACATTCCAAGCCTCACCCCCAGCAGGAAGTGGTACCTACACTAAAGTTTACACTAAAGCCCTGTACAATCACTTATACAAGTATATAGATTCTGCTGCTCCAGACAGAATCAAAACCAGAGCCCCAAATAAAAATAAGCCACTCTGGTGGACAGCTAGCATCAACAAACTCGACAACAAACACAAAACATTGCTGTCTAAGAAAACTAAGGAGAGGCCCAACAATGGAAAAGCACCTCCTCAGCCTCAACAGGCAAATAAGGCCACATGTCAAATCCTGTAAGGGTAGCTTAGAGAAGAACTTAGCATTCACAGCCAAGGATAACCATAAGGCCTTTTACAGCTACATACATATCCTAAAAGGTAGGACCCAAGCATGTGCCAAACTAGTGACTAATGGTATCACACACACTGATCCTGCAGAGACAGCAAACCTGTTACTGGGCAGATGTGAACATTTCACTCCATTATCCCTCCAAACTTATCACAAACCTTGCCCCAACCCCCAACCCCCCCACCCTACATATCTGAAGAGCAAGTCATTAAAGCTCTGTCTAAGGCAAAAACACAGCCTCTATGGGACCAGATATCATCCCAGACTTCTAAACAAACTAAAACATGAACTAGCATCCCCATTAAGTACCCTATTCAATCACAGCCTAACCACAGGCTTTGTTCCTGCAGGATGGAGAACAGAAACAGTTATTCCCCTCCACAAAGGTGGCTTAGCAACAGACCCAGGGCATTATAGACCCACAAGTCTGGCCAGCCTCATCTGTAAGGCCAAGGAATGTATCATCATGGACCTCTTAAATAAAGACATAGGTGACCTCCAAACACTGAATCCGACCAATTCGGCTTCAAGGGCAGATCCTGCCTGATAAACTTTGTGGATTTCTTTGAAAATGTGACCAGGTCCATTGATGAGGGAAGATCTGTGCACAAAGCATACCTCCACTTTGCAAAGGCCTTTGACACAATCCCACACTTAGGCATTACTGATAAACTTAGCAAACTGAATGTAAACCCCTTTGTTGTAAGATGGGTTGCCAAAAGGCTCATAAACTGGTAACACACTATCAAAGTGGGTGACTCCACATCAACCAGCAGACCTGTCACCAGCTGGTGCCACAAGGTTCAGTGCTGGGCCTCCTACTGTTTGGTATATACTTCTCAGACGTTCAGGCCAAAACTAATGGGCTGTGGCTGACCAAGTTCACGGACAACTGCAAACTGGGTGCAATTATTCAATCCCTAAATGATATCGGTATACTTCAGAAGGGTTTTATGCAGACCAACAAATGGTGTCTTAGTCACAGTCTCAAACTGAATGCAAAGAAATGCATCATTGTTCCTTCAGTAAAAACAATGTCCCTTAACAGTATCAAATTAACAGTAATACCCCATGTACCTATAAAGTGGTAAGAGAGTTGGGATCACAAGTAGATTGTGACCTTAACTTTGATCACCATGTATCTACTGTAGTAAGGAAGGCTTTTTATGTAGCACACTTAATTAGCAAAGGTATTACCTCTAGAGCAAAGGAGGTAATACCACTCTATACACCTTACTAATCAGGCCCATAATTGAGTACAACGTCCCTTGTGGCATGTACCATACAAAGCACCTGCAGCAATGGTAGAAACCTAAGATATTTCTAACATAGAAGATCAAGGAAATCCAGCACATGCCTTACACAGACCGACTAAAATCCCTGTCACTATATTCAGTATCATATAGACTTCTTAGAGAAGACTTATGCCTGGCTTACAGAGCAATCTCCAACCCAAACCGAATGAATTTGCTGCACATCCATAAATCAAATGGGACAGGAGCTACCTGTTCCAGGGACCTAAATATGGCCTGCAACTTGAACAGGACATGCTGGAGGGATAGATTTGTCTCTTAGTGACTGCCATGTCTTTGGACTAGACTACCAATTCATGTAAAGCAGAGCACCTCTATGTCACTGTTCAAAAGGAACCTGGATGAGTGGATGGGGCACCATAAATTCTAGCTGGGGATAGCACCCATAACCCTCCTAGACATAGGCAATCATTACTAAATACAATCCTGGGTATTGACTAGAATATCTATGGCATTACATTGGGATGAAACAGCTAGGCTTGAAATGACTTCCAGGTCGATAGCTTAATGACCTCCTATGATCCTTAGTACTGAATGAGAAGTGGAACAAATTAAGTACTTAAAAGTTTAAGTGAGAATTGAGTAAAGGATTGTAGATAAAGTCAGAATTTAAATATAGTTAGAAATTAAATACTGTTGCAGTAACTCAGGAACGGATCACTGTATACAATAGCAAAAGTAAGAGCAATGTTTTAAGAGAGAACCTCCAAAAAATAAAAATAAATAAGAAAATGCACTTACCCCACTACAAGAAGACAAGGGGGGTGAGACTTACCATATGACCAGGAGTAAATAGAGTTTATCTGTTGAATATAGTTCCACTGGTTTAGTATTAAATCCATCTTACTGCACATAGTAGAGAGATTCCAGACGTTAAAATTAATAGAATGTAGTTTTGTTCTCCTTGTTTTTTCCAGTATTTTGATCAGAAAAGAACTATTCAAAAGCTCAAACGAACAGATCTATTGAGCCGAGCTACTTTTTTTTTCAATATAACACATGATGGCTTCCGAGACAGTGATCAAACTCAGTCAGCAATGGCTTATAACAGAAATCCTCTGGACAAGGTAACAAACACTCCTAGTCTGAAAATTAAGAAAGAGCAAACTTAGACCCACGTAAGATGTAAATAAGCAGCTCCAAATGGTCACCTCAGGTATTCCTCGGATTTCACATGTTTGTTTATTTAAATATCAGCATTTATTTACTTAGAAAGTCTGACTGGGCAGAAAAACTCCTTTTCATTGAGACCCAGGGAGAAAAGTTCCACAGAGACTACAAGTATAACAGGAAATATGATTTTTTCCAAAGGGATGGGACATACATACATATGATTCTGCGGTGGTGGTGCCGCGGTAACATTGTCACCTCACAGTAAGACGCTGTCCAGTTCGATTCTCAGCTAGAGTGTCTTCTGCGTGGAGACATGCGTGAATGGGCGTACCTTCGTTGAAGGTTGTGCATAAGGGCTGGCAACTCGGCACGTAAAAATCTACTGCCAATCATTAGCGGACCGGAGTTCTGCTGTGGCGACCCCTAACCGGGAAAAGCCAAAAGGCACAATGATGGGACATATGATTCAATAATAAATTAATGTATTAATATGGACACAGGGTAGGTTATAGCATCTGTAGCCAATTTGAGACAGTTTGTGGGAAGGTTGTGTGCAAAAAGGGTAGTATATTTTAGTTTTTGTGTTTTTTTTATAGAATAAGTTGATAAAACTTACAATGCGAGTGGAGCAGAGTGGTAAACCGGTATTTCAGTTAGCGGGTGAATCACTTTTTATTAAATTGGCTGTAGTATCATGAAATGCGAGTTATATTTTGATGCAATCTCTGATGCAATGCTGTTAAGTTATTCTAAGGGATAATAAATGCTTAATGGATGACCAGAAAAGCTTTTGATTGTTTTGACTGCTGCCCTGGAGTGTGGTATAGCATTGTTTTTTGAAGATTCTAATATTGTTTTTGGTAGGGTCATGGAGTTATTTGCAGGCTTGGAGGTTTTTCTGCGTTATATGCTGAGACCATGTTTTCAAGACTTATTTGTAGTGTGTATAATTTCTTTGGTTGACTTGTTTAGCCATGGGGCATGGTTGGATTGGACTCTTTCTTCTGCCCATTCATTAAGTATGCGGAGAAACACAGTACTGAATTTTGCAATGGCATCAAAGTGGGAGCTGGTGCTGCGGTAGCGTTGTCGCCTCACAGTAAGATGTTTTTCTGTTAGATTCTCAGCTAGAGCGTCTTCTGTGTGGAGACATGCGTGAATGGGCGTACCTTCGTTGAAGGTTGTGCATCAGGGCTGCCAACTCGGCATGTAAAAATCTACTGCCAATCATTAGCAGACCGGAGTTCCGCTGTGGCGACCCCTAACTGGGAAAAGCCGAAAGACACAACAACAACATCATAAAGTGGGAGCGAATTTTAACTTTGAAATGTAGATGTACAGACTTTTTGAGTAAAACATTACAGGTTGCATACCTTGTTGTAACTACGAGGCTTAGCAGTACGGGTGTTTAATCTGTTGCAAATGTTGGGCAATGGGTTCCTGAGAATATAAAACTCGTAGGGGTGGGACTAAGTATCCAGCGTAATACAGAAGATTTATTACTTTGCTATATTTTATTTTTTATTTGACATTTGATTACTGGGAAATATCCAGCCTAATACAGAAGCTTTATTACTTTGCTATATTTTATTTTTTATTTGACATTTGATTACTGGGAAAGTCTGAATGGGCTTAAATCCCCCAACTCCTAAGCTACAACCAACTAGTCAGTGTATATAATGTAACAAAACATGCTGAAAAAATTCCAGCACTAGGCCCAACTTCTTACCCCCTATAATACAATCGTCCTCTCTGCTCTTTTGACAAATCCTTCCTCTGTATTTCGAGGTCAAATAATTCTGCTGGAAAAGCTCTGTTCTCCCACACCTTAGCTAAAACCTGGAACATTCTTCCATCTGCTCTAACCTCTGCCTCCTCTGTAACACTCTTTAAAAACTCACTAAAAATTCACCTACTAAATAACTGGTTGTTCCCATGCATTACATAAGTCCTTCAATTTCTGCCTCTCTTACTAAATACTCACACTGTAACTCATATTACAGTCTATGACACAAACACTGTTGATGAAATGCTGTAGATATAATGTACTATTAAACATTAATTGTTTTTGTTTCTGTTTTAATTTAACTATGTTTTTCATTGTATGTATGTTTTTTGATTTGCATTTGTATCACTGATGTACACTGAATTTTACTACTGTGTTTGTACTTTTACTTAATGTTGGAGCTTTCCTCCCCAGGCCTCCGCTGAAAATGGACCTGTGTCCAGTCGGAACATCCCAGTTAACAAATGTAAAATAAATAAAAATAAATAAAATTTTCAGTGAAGACCACAGGATGAAAGCTTCATAAGACATAATACAGACTGTATGTATTTTATATATATCTGTGTGTGTGTGTGTGCGTGTGTGTGTGTGTGTGTGTGTGTGTGTGTGTGTGTGTGTGTGTGTGTGTGTGTGTGTGTGTGTGTGTGTGTGTGTGTGTATATATATATATATATACACACACACACACACACACACACACACACACACACATATACATAAGTCACGACATAATACAACTGAATATATATGGTCTTGGAAACAACTAGTAAAAGAAGTCGCAATAAGTAATACAAATGAGGTAAACAGAAGAAAAAATGCATGAATACATCTGAGATAGGCAAAAAAACACATGCATATGTATATATAATTATCTAAATATACTGGAATATTACGGAGAATGAAATAATAAGGTACAGGAGGAAGGAATACAGGAATTGAAATAAATGGGTCAGTTTAACCGGAGAAAGGCAAGTACAGAGCCTGGAGCTGAGAAGATATTTTTAGGGTATGCTTAAAAATGGGTCCTGTAGGTGTTGATCTAATGTCTACAGAAATCCTGTTACAGGTTTTGACAACTATGCAGGAGTATTAACTATGTCCTATGATTTTTTTAGGTTTATGGATTTCAAGAAGTTGTTTCTCAGATAAGTGAAGTGGATGGTTAGGAAGGTACTGTTTGAGAATGTTACTGATGGATGGGCAGTGGAAAGGATTATATATCATAGTATGGGCAAGCAGAAGATGAGTGTTCTTGAGGTAACTGAGAAACTCAAGCCAGTTTAATGATTTCAGAGCAGAACAGGAATTAATCTTATATAGCAGCTTGGTTACAAATCATGCTACACTGTTATAACATACTTCTAGTTTGGTGATGAGGGAGACTGTAATATCCTGTTGGGGAATTATTGACCTGAGTAAAGCCAAAGAGGCTTATAATTTTTTTTTTCAGAATTCAGTGATAAAAGAATGCCAGTCAATATTCAGATCACCTAAAAAGTACAGTTATGTAAGTAAATGTACAACAATAGTAAATGTTTGAACAATCACAGCTGAAGGACCATTACCTATATGGATTATATCCTGCATATGATATAACAGCCACCCAGTTTCCAAAGCTTCAGTGTATCTTCTGATTATCTATAATGTCTGTTAGCTCGAGCTGAGCTGACTAAAAAACTGGTTTGGGCACCAAGCCCCTCAGAGCTTTCATGCCAAAAAGAGGAGGATAAGCCCTAAAAGCACAATGCTAGGAATAACAGCAAGTAAATGACCACATTCTGGTGCAAGTAGCACACCAGAAAACAAGGGGGATGGAGGAAACAGTTACTGCAACAGGGATCATTTGAATATCTACTGTTGTAGTAAGTGTACTTACTCAGATGTACCATGTTTGTCATATATTTAGCACTGCTGCAGTAACCTTAGCTATATTTGTCGACTACCCTAGCTTACTACATTTGGGAGGAGGAAGGAGAAGAGTCCACGAGCCATTGAAGAATGCACCTATCAGAGTCTGATCTAAATGCAGAGAAGGAATCAAGCTGACAGTGCTTTGCTAACGTATGTAAGACAACAAAGTTGCAGCTTCTAGAATACAGTCCTTTCCAAAAAGCCACAGGTGAAGCCAAGGCCCTTTTAGAGTGTGCCTTGTCCCTGGCTGGAATAGTTTTGTTGTGGTGAGTAAAAAAAGGTAGTAGCCTTAGATGACCACTTGGAAATAGTCTGTTTTGACACAAGTAGTCTCTTCTTCTTACTTTCACAAGAAATGAAAAATTGATCCAAAGATTTGTAAAATTTAGTTCTGTCAAGATAGTGCCTGAGGTGACTGTGGATATCCAAAATATGGAGTATCCTTTCTCTATCATTTTTAGGTTCAAGACAGCAAATGAGGATATGGATAGTTTGGCTTAAAGTAAACTCAGATATACCACCTTAGGTATTAAAAAAGGATCGGCTCTCAAATAAACCCCGTCTCTGTGGAACATGAGACAAGGTTGACTCACAATAACAGCTTGTGACTCATATGCCCTTCTTGCAGAGGTCACAGCAATAAGTAAATCTGTTTCCCATATTAAGAACCTGAAGTCAGCCAGGTTATCTGGTTCAAATGGAGCAAATGTTAAGATCACAAGGACGGGCTACTGGTTTTCTTGGAGGCCTCATATGCAAACCTCTTTCAAGAACATTTTGACATTAGAATGCATTAAAATAGAGGGATCCACAGCTAGACATGCTGAAATGTCTGAAAAAATTATCCTTGATTGAGGAGTGAGAAAGGCCATAGGATAGTAACTCACACAAATGTTGTAAAACCAGACAACAACTACCCCTGAATGGGTATTAGTTATGCTGCTGGCACCATCTAGAAAACCTTTTCCATTTACTAATATAAATTTCCAGTAGCAGGCTTTATTGACTTCACTAGTACCTACTGCATATCCTCAGTAAAAAGGTGGACAGCAGCAATAAACAGACTCTATAATAAAAGGAAAAACCTGCTGTCCAGGGCCAAGAAGGAGCAGATACCAAGTTGGAAGCAATCTCCCCTTAGTCTGAACAAGCAAATAAGGTCACTGGTGAAATCCTCTAAGGCTAACTTCGTGTCCAAATTGGCCACATCCACTAAGGACAATCACAAGGCCTTCTTCATATACGTCCGCAATCTCAAAGGTAACTCCTAAATCTGCTCTGAATTGGTGGTCAACAATACCACATACAAAAATGCCATAGATATAGCCAACCTGCTGGCAGACAAGTTCAGTGAAAACTTCACCCCCTGTCCCCCCATCAGTAAACCAGGACATCCTCAGCACCTGCCCCTTCCCTTCATTACCAGGTAGCAGGTTATTAATGCCCTCTCAAAGGCAAAAATACAACCTCATTGGGACCTGGCAACATCCCTGGCTGTGTCCTACATGAACTCGGGCAAGAGCTCTCAGCACCACTAGGCACCCTATTTAGCCAAAGCCTGTCTACCGGCTTTGTCCCAGCAGAATGGAGGACAGCCACTGTCATCCATCTGCATAAAGGTGGAGCATCCACCGACCCAGGCAGTTGTAGGTGCATCAGCCTAACTAGCCTGATCTGCAAGGCCATGGAACGCACTATCATGGACCTTAGAAACAAGGACATTGGCAACCTCCAAATGCTTGATCCCACAGAGTTTGGTTTTGTCAAAGGGAGATCATGCCTGTTAAACTTGATCGCCTTCCTCGAAACAGTCACCAAAGCCAAGGATGAGGGCAAAACAGTGCACACCGTCTACCTTGACATAGCCAAAGCCTTCAACACAATTCCCCATTTGGCATAATAGATAAACCCTCCCAGCTAGGCATCAACTCATATGTTACCAAATGGGTAGCTAACTGGCTCACTGATAGAACCCACTCAGTCAAAATAGGGGAAGCCACCTGTAGTAGTAGACCCGTAACAAATGACGTACCCCAAGGATCTGTCTTGGGGCCTCTACTGTTTGGGATATACTTTTCTGAGGTGCAAGCCAAAACCAGTGGTCTGTGGCTGACCAAGTTTGCAGATGATTGCAAGCTGGGCACTGTCATAAATTTCCCTAGTGATGTGAAAATCCTCCAGGAGGGCCTTAACCAGACTAATGACTGGTGCCAGAAGCATGGCCTCAAACTGAATACCAAGAAATACATCATTATCCCCTTTGGAAAAAATGGTGTCCCCACGAATTATCACATTAATAACAATGTACTAAGAACACAATATGTCGTGAGGGAGTTGGGCACCCAGGTTAATAGAACCTGACTTTTGACCACTATGTTGCCTCCAGTGTACGGAAGGCTTTCTACATGGTCCACTTCATAAGTAAGGGTATTTCATCCAGGAACAAGGAGGTCAGAACATCCCTGTACTCCTCCCTTATCAGACCCATTATCAAGTATAATACCCCCTTCGGCAAGTACCTTGCCAAGCACATGCAGCAGTTGGAGAGAACACAGAGGTTCCTGACCAGGAAAATCCAGGGTTTCAAACACCTGTCCTATACAGATAGGTTAAAAGCCCTGTCCCTCTACTCAGTCGTGTACAGACTACTCAGAGGTGACCTGTGTCTGGCATACAAGGCCGTCTCAGACTCAGCCTTGATGGAGTTGCTGCATATCCATAAGTCAAATTCCACTCCCGCAACCCGCATGCAAGGTCTCAACCTGGTCTGTGACATTAATAGAACTTGGTGGAGGGATAGATCTGTGTCCCAATGACTCCCTATCTGTGGAATAGACTTCATCTCCATGTCAAGGAGAGTACCTCACTAGCCCACTTTAAGAGGAACCTGGACGACTGGATGGGAAACAGAAAATATACCCCTGGGATCCTACCTGTGTCCCTGCTGGACAGGGAAAACAAGTGATGACTTTGCAGGAATATGGATGAAATTCTTGGCTATGCTTATAAGGGCCTCCGGGGAAATAGCCTAGTATTGTCCTATGAACCTATCAACCAGGCAATCAACTGAAGTCAGCTGCAGTCTGGGTGTATCAAAAACCCATGTTCTTGTGTGAGTAGATCTATTGTATGAGGAAGCTTGTGTTAATTGTCTCTGGCCATTTGCAAAAGAAAGAAGAACCATAGGTGCCTAGGCCAGAAGGAAGTCATCACAATGATCTTGGGGGATTCCATCTGACCCATTAGAACTACCAAAGTATATCAGTGGAAAGGGTGGAAAAGCACACAGGAACATTCCTATCTAAGGAAATAAAATTCGGTCTTCCAAGCCTTCTTGCATGGAGTCCTAGAGCAGAATCTTGTCTGCTGATTGTTCAGACAGGACGCAGATAGGTGCACTTGAGGAAATCCCACAGATGCATCAAACATTGGAAGACCCACAGATGTAGTTTCCACTCATAAGGGTCTCCCTTTGTTCTGTTTAGCTTGCCTGCCACATAATTTTGCTCTGACAGAATATAGAATGCCTGTAGAAGAAGGCTGTTCTGTGAAGCTACATCACAAGCTAACATGGCTAGTCTGCAGTGGGGTTAAGACCTGGCTCCCCCCTTGCTGACTTGTTGATGTGCCACATGACTGTGATATTGCCTGTAACAACTTTAAGAGCTCCCAGAGAGCAAAGATGATTCAGAGAGTTGTGTGCCTTGATCAGGGCAAGGACCTCTTTTACATTTATGTGCTTGCATCTGTCCTTGGTGGCCCACACACCTTGCATTTTTATTCCTCATGAAATTGCTCACCAAGAAAAGTATGAGTCATCTGTGGTGACTGACTACTTTAGAATAGGGAGGGAGAAAGAGAGACATAGACTGAAGAATATTTGCTGTCTCCACCAAGTGATTTATTTTCTGACAAACCCCAGCACTGGGAGGGGAAAAGAAAAGGATGTTGGTGCTGGGACCAAACTGAAGTCTTGCCAAGGCTGTCATAAGAATCATATCGTGTGAGACCCAAAATCCTAAAGTATTCCCCTTCCAGTGACCAAAGTCTGTGTGGAAAATCTTAGAAACAAATCTAGATATACATATATGTACAGTATATTTTTTCAGTGAAAAAGCTCTTAGAACTGAGGTATCTATGGAGTCAAAAAAGACTTTTGAATGTTCTCTTGGAATTCTAGCTTGGGTAAGAGATCTGTCACCCAAGTGAGAGATTCCCAGCACTTTGAAAAACACTGAAAAGATAAGCAAATCATCTAAATATGGAAAAATATGGATATCCTTCAGCCTGCAATGAGAGCTACAACTGCAGCTAGACACTTTGTGACTATTCTTAATGCAGTGAATAGTCCAAAGGGTAAGGCAGAGAACTTATAATGTGATCCGGACTCACAAAACCTTAAGAAACGCCTGAAGTCTGGATGAATAGGGATATGATAATAATCATCTTCTAAAACTAGTGCTACCAGGAAATGTGAATGAGGAACAGAAGCAAAAGGTTGTGAAGTGACAACATTTTGAACTCTAGCACTAACACAAACAGGTTTAGCAAAGAAACACCCAGAACTGGTCTCTCCAAGTATTTACTTTCTTTGCCACTAAAAACATCCATGAATGAAAACCTTTTTCCACCTGAAAAGGGGGAACTGATTCTATCTCTCCCTAAGACAGCATGTGATGAAGGGCAGGTAGAAATATAGGACAATCTGGTCTGATAGATAACAGATGACCCTCTGGAAAGGAGAAATGTCCTCTCACTGTCATTTGTAACCTTGATGAATTATCTTCAGAACCCATTTGTCTGTAACTATTTGTTGCTAAAGAGAAGCATGGGGGGATTCGGACTTTCTGTAAGGAAAAAGGGCTGCCAGGGGGGCAAGGAGCCTTAAACAATCATTCTGACTTGTTGGACTGTCCATAGTTTTGGAAGGTTCTTTTGGAATCCCCATTCCATTTCTTCTTAAATGTCTATTTACCTGCATTTTGTTTTTGTCAACATCGGATGAGGAGTTAGTGAATATCTTAGATTTTTCCACCCTCCTTATCCAAATTTTCTTAGACATTCCTTGTATCAATTTATTCCTTTCATCACACATTTTGATCACCTCTGCAGCAGAGGAGCCAAAAACTAAATCTCTGTCCAAAGGAGAGTTTAGAATCTCATTGTAACATTATAATCTGGGAGATTCTGAGAACACAGCCAGGCAAACTTCCTAAAAACAGAGCCCATGGCCACAGACCTAAAGAACTATCAAATGAATCACACACAAAGTATAAACAATGAGTAGTGACTTACACAACAGAAAAATTATTTATTTGAAATAGATTTTCCTCACAACTAGAAACTGCAGACAAAACATTCCTCATACTTCCACTAGTCAGAATAAACTTTGGTTTTCAGAATATTAAATTGTCAGGCTCATATGTTAAAGTTGCAGAAGCACATAGGCTCCCCATACTTATCAATAATCTTCCCATTCTTATCAGAAAGAATACGATTGGAATTAATTAAATATTTAGCAGCAGCAGGATAAACTAAAGTTACGCTCACTGCATCAAGTCTGGGAAAAGTGAATAAAAGCTTAAAAGGCTAAGGAATTTTATACATCCAAAATACAAAGGTCGTTGCTCTGCCAAAACCCAGCTAACGTATAGAAAAATCAAAAGCAGAACAAAATAACGTAGCTGGATACTGCTGATGATTTAAAACAGTTTATTACCACAGAACAAACAATCGATATGAGCGCTTTCGGGCGATTGCCCTTCATCAGATAAAAACTATTACTATAAAAACTTCTTTTAAAAAGCACAATAACCAATCACAATTCAATAAAAAACCCGCCTTTTACAAAGTGTGGGCTTAAGGGGGACAACATCATTTAGCCCTGGATCCCTATGTGCTGTTAACTCAAGGATCC
This sequence comes from Protopterus annectens, assembly GCF_019279795.1. NCBI lineage: Eukaryota > Metazoa > Chordata > Ceratodontiformes > Protopteridae > Protopterus > Protopterus annectens. The sequence goes on from NC_056728.1 coordinate 960,568,771, forward strand.
ATCTGGACTCGGCTAACTCAGTATTTAATTTTATGTCTCCCCCCTTATGGGTCAACCTCAAATTTACAATAACCCTAAATGTAAACTTATGTGTAGGGTGGTCCCTAACATGCCTATATAAGGCAGGGAAATCGACAAAGAAGAGTACTCAGCAAAAACAAGCAAAGCAGGCACCCAAGAACTCCAAACTAAATGTAAACGTATTTTTTAATATAGACGTTTTCGCTCTTAGCCAACACATAGAGCTTCTTCAGACAATACAAAATTGGCGCCAAATGACTTTTGTATGCAAAATACATGATGTCATTTCCTGGACCACAAAAAGTTAAACATTTAAAGCAACAAGAATTTTAAAACTTATGTAAAATAAAATATATTTAAAAACATACGTTTTTCACCCTGTAGGTATGGATATATGTAGGCACCAAAAAGGACATTTTTTATATATTTAATATTTAAATGTCAATAGAACCTACAATTTATGTCCACATAATATCTAATAATAACTTTTAAAAAGTATATGAAATGTTTCAAAAAGTGTTTTAAAACAAGACAAACTCAGACATTCAAATTGCTTGAAATATAGAACATGAGTAATATCTTTATAAGATATTAGACATTTACTTTAAAGGAAAACATACTAACCATCCTCATAATAAGAATACACATAAAGATACTTAATACCATCAAGGGGCCAATAGTTCCTACATGGGAATTGTGTTACAAAATATTTTATATATCTACAAAATTTCCCCTACATTATTTTAGAATTTCTTAAGTGAGAAAATAGTATCAGGTTCTTAGATAACTTTTGTATTTTAGAATAATAGATATATTACACAAGTCATTTAGACCGGGTGGGGAAAAGGCATTCAATAAGAGCTGCCATTCTAATTCCTTTAGTTCTAAAAGGAGTGATTGAGGGCCCCCCCCTGACCCCTACTTTCACCCCATCAATTCCCATAAAGGAAAAACTATGTCCTATATTGTCTAAAACATGCTTAGAAAGTGCGTTGTCCATTTTTTTGTTTTTCATTGCATAGCTGTGTTCGTAAACACGGTCCCGCAATCTGCGGTCCGTCTTTCCGACATAAAATGCCGGACAGCAATTACAAAACGCTATGTAAATGATGGACTTTGATTCACAGTAAAACTTCTGTCTGATGTAAAATTTATCACCCCTAATCATGAACGAATTTCCTGTTCTTAAAAGCCTACACCAGTTACAAAACCCACACGCAAATGTGCCAGTTTGTCTAGGCGCCTCAAAGGGTGTATTTTCATTTTGTAGGAGTTCTTTCAAATTTTTACCTCTCTTAAATGTAAACCCAGGAAAAACACCTAGAATGTCGAAAAGGTAACTGTTATTAGTAATGAATTCCCAATTTTTCTTTACAATGTTGCACATGCTATGGATATGTTTATTATAGGTTAAAATAAACCTATTTTTAAAATCCACAGTGGGGGTGCAAAGGCTATGATTTATATTAATCTTATCATTCAAAGGGGGATTTTCTACCTCTTCACTTAGAGTTAATTCCAGGTCAATATGGTTACGATCATTTATTCGTACAGTACCTTGTAAGAGTGGCTGGTAAAACCCTGTGTTCCTTTTGAAAGAAACCTCATCTATGAGGTTATCCAAAAACTCTATAGGGTAACCCCTATTTTGAAACATATCCTTAAGGGTGATACACTCTTCTTCAAAGTCACCAAGAGTACTACACATACGTGTTGCTCTTACTAATTGCCCCTTGAAAATGGACTTTTTCTGATTCAAAGGGTGGTTACTCGAGAAATGAAGGAAGGCATTACAATAGGTATTCTTCCTATAAATTTTAGAACGGAAACAGTTGTTTTGAATATCTTTTGTAAGTTTCACATCTAAATAATCAACTTCACATGTTGAAAAATTGTGGGTAAATGTTAAAAAAGGACATGATTCATTCATGTAATTCACTAGATTGGTTGCCATTTCAGAGTTACCATCAAGAAGGACGAAGGCATCATCCAAAAACCTAGTGTAGTATTTGGAATTCTCCTTAAAGGGTAGAAATTTAAATAAAAAATTCTTTTCCCAATAGGCTACCACTAGGTTCGCTACACTCCCACCACATGGTGATCCCATAGCGATCCCCCTTTTTCTGAATATAGTGCTCATTGTTAAAGATGAAAAAATTAGATGACAGTATGATGTCAAGTAACGTGGTGACCACATGAAGGCTCCAAAAGACGAGATTTATGTGGTCACCACGTTACTTGACATCATACTGTCATCTAATTTTTTCATCTTTAACAATTAGCACTATATTCAGAAAAGGGGGATCGCTATGGGATCACCATGTGGTGGGAGTGTAGCGAACCTAGTGGTAGCCTATTGGGAAAAGAATTTTTTATTTAAATTTCTACCCTTTAAGGAGAATTCCAAATATTACACTAGGTTTTTGGATGATGCCTTCGTCCTTCTTGATGGTAACTCTGAAATGGCAACCAATCTAGTGAATTACATGAATGAATCATGTCCTTTTTTAACATTTACCCACAATTTTTCAACATGTGAAGTTGATTATTTAGATGTGAAACTTACAAAAGATATTCAAAACAACTGTTTCCATTCTAAAATTTATAGGAAGAATACCTATTGTAATGCCTTCCTTCATTTCTCGAGTAACCACCCTTTGAATCAGAAAAAGTCCATTTTCAAGGGGCAATTAGTAAGAGCAACACGTATGTGTAGTACTCTTGGTGACTTTGAAGAAGAGTGTATCACCCTTAAGGATATGTTTCAAAATAGGGGTTACCCTATAGAGTTTTTGGATAACCTCATAGATGAGGTTTCTTTCAAAAGGAACACAGGGTTTTACCAGCCACTCTTACAAGGTACTGTACGAATAAATGATCGTAACCATATTGACCTGGAATTAACTCTAAGTGAAGAGGTAGAAAATCCCCCTTTGAATGATAAGATTAATATAAATCATAGCCTTTGCACCCCCACTGTGGATTTTAAAAATAGGTTTATTTTAACCTATAATAAACATATCCATAGCATGTGCAACATTGTAAAGAAAAATTGGGAATTCATTACTAATAACAGTTACCTTTTCGACATTCTAGGTGTTTTTCCTGGGTTTACATTTAAGAGAGGTAAAAATTTGAAAGAACTCCTACAAAATGAAAATACACCCTTTGAGGCGCCTAGACAAACTGGCACATTTATGCGTGGGTTTTGTAACTGGTAGGCTTTTAAGAACAGGAAATTCGTTCATGATTAGGGGTGATAAATTTTACATCAGACAGAAGTTTTACTGTGAATCAAAGTCCATCATTTACATAGCGTTTTGTAATTGCTGTCCGGCATTTTATGTCGGAAAGACGGACCGCAGATTGCGGACCGTGTTTACGAACACAGCTATGCAATGAAAAACAAAATGGACAACGACTTTCTAAGCACGCTTAGACAATATAGGACATAGTTTTTCCTTTATGGGAATTGATGGGGTGAAAGTAGGGGTCAGGGGGGGCCCTCAATCACTCCTTTTAGAACTAAAGGAATTAGAATGGCAGCTCTTATTGAATGCCTTTTCCCCACCCGGTCTAAATGACTTGTGTAATATATCTATTATTCTAAAATACAAAAGTTATCTAAGAACCTGATACTATTTTCTCACTTAAGAAATTCTAAAATAATGTAGGGGAAATTTTGTAGATATATAAAATATTTTGTAACACAATTCCCATGTAGGAACTATTGGCCCCTTGATGGTATTAAGTATCTTTATGTGTATTCTTATTATGAGGATGGTTAGTATGTTTTCCTTTAAAGTAAATGTCTAATATCTTATAAAGATATTACTCATGTTCTATATTTCAAGCAATTCGTATGTTTGAGTTTGTTTTGTCTCAAAACATTTTTCGAACCATTTCACATACTTTTTTAAAAGTTATTATTAGATATCATGTGGATATAAATTGTAGGTTCTATTGACGGTTATATATATAAAAAATGTCCTTTTTGGTGCCTACATATATCCATACCTACAGGGTGAAAAACGTATGTTTTTAAATATATTTTATTTTACATAGGTTTTTTAAAAATCTTGTTTCTTTAAATGTTTAACTTTTTGTGGTCCAGGAAATGACATCATGTATATTGCATACAAAAGTCATTTGGCGCCAATTTTGTATTGTCTGAAGAAGCTCTATGTGTTGGCTAAGAGCGAAAACGTCTATATTAAAAAATACGTTTACATTTAGTTTGGAGTTCTTGGGTGCCTGCTTTGCTTGTTTTTGCTGATGCCTATATAAGGCGTTATGTTCATCTTTATTCCTTATATTGGACATATGCTGAAGAATCCTAACCTTCAGCATTTGATTAGTTTTTCCAACATAAAAGCTCGAACACGAGCAGCACTCCGCTAAATAAACTACATCTGTGGTCCTACAAGTCGCCCTACCCCTAAACATATACAACTTATCATTAATGGGGTGTCTAAATTCTACCCCTTTTTTAATATATCCACAAGCCTTACATGATCCACATGGTGTGGTCCCCGCTGTTCCCTTAGATCTCACACTCACTGGCAGCTTCCTTTCCTTACATAACATGTCTTTTAAATTCCTATTTCTCTTATAAATAAACTGAGGACGAACTCCCACAATTTCTCTCAAACCTTCATCACTTGCAATAATATTCCAGTTATTCCGTATGATGTCACAAATCCCTCTAGCATCACTACCATAGGTGAGCGCCACCTTGTGACCATCAAATCTAGGAACATTATCTGCTAACCTGCCATCTGCATTGTGTTTTCGATCTAACCAAGGTCTATACTTATTATGCCTAAGTGGTTTATTCTTCACTATGATGTCACTAACCATCATCTCATTGTAACCCCTGTTAGAGAAACAGTCACTGAGATAACGAATCTCTTCCTCAAACTGTGTATTATCTTTACTAATCCTAGAGATTCTACTTAGTTGACCTTGTACCACATTAGGAAAGGTATGCCTTGGATGCATGCTATCGTATGATAATAGAGTGTTTCTCCAACACTCTTTCCTGAAAAGTTTAGAAGAAAAACCATCCCTGTTTTGTATCAAACATACATCTAAAAAATCAATGGCTTCTCTAGAGGTCTTCACACTGAATCTAAAGAAAGTGGTGGTAGTGTGAAGATAATCAATGAATTTAAACAAATCCTCACTTGCCCCCTTCCATAAAACAAATATGTCATCTACAAAACGCAGATACATGAACAGTTGCTTTTTCCAAACATGATCACAAAACACATGTGCCTTCTCCCAATGGGATAGGACAAGATTTGCATATGTGTTGGCACAGGGGGTGCCCATGGCTATCCCCTGTGCCTGCCTATATACATTATCTGTCCCTTGAAAGATATTATTTTCCAATACTAGGGTCAATAACTCCACTATCAACTCTACCTTGGTACAAGATAATCCTAATGTATCTAACAACGCCTTAACCGCCAGTAACCCATAGTCATTATTTATTACTGTAAATAAATGATTGACGTCCAAAGTAGCCATCAAGTAATCCCCTGTCAAATCTTCTTGTTTAATATTACCAATTAAGGTGAGATAATGTCCTGTATCCACTAAAACATGCTCCATCTGTTCTACAAATGGTCTTAGGGTTACTTCTAACCAAATAGATATGTTCTCAGTGACCCACCCCCTGCCCGATACTATCGGTCTAAGGGGTGGGTCTATCAAGCTCTTATGTACCTTAGGAAGAGCTTTGAAGACAGGGGTTAGCGGTTTGTCAATAAGTAAAAAATCTAGTTGCTGTGGTGTAATCAGCATACTAATATGAACCCTATCAATGGTTCTTCTCACATCTATCGGATTAATAATTGTGTATGTCCGTACATCTGACAATAAGATATTTAATTTATTAATATACCAATCAGTATCTAAAACGACCACCGAACCTCCTTTATCAGCCTTTTTAATGGTGACATCAGTGTACTCACTAAGGCTAACCAGAGCCTGTCTTTGTTCATTTGTTAAATTATAATATCTATCCATATCATTCTGCTGAAAATAGCATATTAAATCATGATCACATTGGTTAATAAACAGCTGTAAGGCCGGTGTTAAAGCCGGTACAAAACTACTAGGCTTTCTCAAAGTAGATTGTGTATTTACATTATTACCAAATAATTTACTTAACATTAAATTACGACAGAATGACATGATGTCCAAAAATACCTCTTGATAAGTACACTGCTTACTGGGGACAAACGATAAACCCTTATTCAGTACTGCCAATTCACATTCAGTTAAACGGCGTGAAGATAAATTAAAAACAATATCATCATGCTTACTAAAAGTCAATCTAGAGTCCGTCTTTTCTTCTGAAAGTCCCTGTCGTCGCTGAGCGAACGCTTCCATGGGCCCTTCTTTTTCACTTGTACTGGTAGCATGTCCAGAAAATGGTTATGTGATGGTCTAATCTTTGGCCGTGCTCCAGATTGAGTACTATCGTTGGAAACAGTCAAAGTATCAGGATTCGCAAGTTCATGTTCAAAAACTACCTCTGTGTTATCACTAACACCATTGCTCTGATTTAATACAACGGTCTCACCCATAGTTGTGCCTGCTACGACAGCCGCTGTGATGGATGAAGAACCAGCAGCAGTGCTAGCAGACGAACCATTATCTTGCTCTCTATGTGTGACAGTGAAAACAGGACTTACGGCCGTAGTAACTCGTGTGGGCGCCATTGTTTCCAATGCCGTAGTCCGACGTTGCGTTTGGCCACTCCTCATCTGTTGCTGTTCGTTGTTTCTATTGGTGCCCCTAACCACATCCGCCAATGTTGAACTTCTCGGTTTCTGCCAAACAAAAATATTACCTTTGGAGAAATCTTCGTAATCCCTACGAAGTTTTAGCGGAGTGCTGCTCGTGTTCGAGCTTTTATGTTGGAAAAACTAATCAAATGCTGAATGTTAGGATTCTTCAGCATATGTCCAATATAAGGAATAAAGATGAACATAACGCCTTATATAGGCATGTTAGGGACCACCCTACACATAAGTTTACATTTAGGGTTATTGTAAATTTGAGGTTGACCCATAGAGGGGGAGACATAAAATTAAATACTGAGTTAGCTGAGTCCAGATGGATCCTTGAGTTAACAGCACATAGGGATCCAGGGCTAAATGATGTTGTCCCCCTTAAGCCCACACTTTGTAAAAGGCGGGTTTTTTATTGAATTGTGATTGGTTATTGTGCTTTTTAAAAGAAGTTTTTATAGTAATAGTTTTTATCTGATGAAGGGCAATCACCCGAAAGCGCTCATATCGATTGTTTGTTCTGTGGTAATAAACTGTTTTAAATCGTCAGCAGTATCCAGCTACGTTATTTTGTTCTGAATTTTATACATCCCATTTGCCTTTTAAGGGGCAGTTAGCGGACTATCCAAAAATCTGCAGTGAGTGACATACACATCCTCCAAAGCTGACAGGACTGGAGGAATGAGTGCAAGTTCTGTAACAGCTCATAGTATTTTCTGAGGGACTGAGAAACCACAGTTTTCTCCCAGCAGCTGGCACAATCTGGAAATATCCTCAGAGAAAAAGAAATCCCCAAAGTTAGATTCTAAAACTGAGCTCTCCTTTGAATCTGAATCAGAAATCTTAGGAGAAAACCCTGCATCTGTCTCATCATCTTTCTGTCCAGATTCAGACTCTTGAATTTCACCAGGAAAAAGAGGGCTCTCTCTTTTACCAGAAACTAATTTTTAAGAAGGATCAGTAACCTGAATTAAACCCGAAGCCAGACCCAGTAAACTATACCTGTCCAAAGAAATGTGAGAAAGAGTATGAGTAGACACTAGATATGTGTTTAATTTACTGTTTCTTTTTGACAGGCAAATTGGGGTAAACAGCGTCACTAATCGCAAAAGCAGCTACCAAGGGATGGGGACAACATTCTTACTAAACAACAAAGTCTTCCCTGTTCTCTCTTCCAGGACTGACAAAAGTGTCTTCCCCTTGCCCACTGAGGGGACCCTAATAGCCACAGTTCATGTGGCTAACCCCGTCCATAGTGGCTGTAGGTGCTATACCAGAGATATCTGGTGTAAAAGATGAGCGGTCTGAGGTACAACTAATGGCCATAATAGAGTCACCCACCTGCAGCTGAGGTAAATTGTTAGCTTGCTGTTGTGGCAAAGGCTGTTTAGTTTTTGGTTTTGACTGGAAGAAGGACTGACCATGGGATAGTTTGTACCATGGTTATGCTGGAAATGTTGCCTCTTTCCTGAGAAAAACAAGCAGGAAATGAAGGTGAAACTTAAGTCTTTAAAAGTCACTTTTTCACATAAAATACAGGAAAAAGAACTTTAAAACACTTTGTCAGCCACAAAAAGTAACATAAAGACAATTTCTCCACAGAAAAAAATGGTTTCCATTACTTTAAATAATATTAGGCTGACAGGAAAGAAGAGTGCTCAAATATAAAAGTACAATACAGTCTCAAGGCAGTCAGTTAAAACACAATCTTCTAGCTATAAAATAACTTTTCTGAATAGGAAATTATTAAACATTTTTTAATGGAAAATATTTTTTTGCCAAAGAGAACTTATCGGCCAGTGAAGGAACAGTACAAGCTGACTGTCAAGCCTCGAAAGCCCCACAACAGAGTACTCTTTGGCAGTATGAAACCTGCTTTTTTAGTCAGCGTAGCTCATGCTGACTGATGGTTTGGGCATGTGGAAGGTGCCCTAAAGGTTTGGAAGCTGGCCAGGTGTTCTATAACATGCAGGAATGCAGGATAAAATCTCTTCAGCTGTGACATTATTTTATCCAGGAGTGATGTAGAGAGCAGTGTTATATTACATTTTTGTTTATTACTTAAGTTTGATGATTGCAGTGAACATCTCAGCATTGCAAAGTTGTGTATATAGTGTGTAATCTCTAAGGAGTTGGAACAGATAACAGCAACACTGCTGTCCTTTTCCTTTATTCTATCAGTTCTGATTCTGGTGGGAGAACATATTTGTCTTTAATGTTTGTCTTCAACTAAGCTTGAGTAATTTTTAATATATCAAGCAAGTAGTGGCTTAACCAAGCATGGAATTCCACTAGTTTACTGCAAATGCTGTGGGTACTGATACCGATTAGTGTCAAGACAGTACTGTTAGCAAAAGTATGTTGAGATGCAGTTTGGATTAAGCATCTGTTGGTGTTAGTTGGCATTTGCTGAGTTGTGGATTAAATTGTACTTGATCAGCAGTGTCTGAAATCAATTTTGATTGGCTGGATTTGGGTCAATATTACCACATGCATGTACTTTTGTTATAAACAGCAATGTTGCAGGAAACATCTTGGTTTTAATTCTAGCTTTCAGTTTGGATTTGGGTAGGTTGAGTGAGCAGTTTAACTATTTAAATTTGAAGAGATGAATATGAGATGCATTGCAGAGGTTGGGTGCTATGTTGAAGCATATAGCAGTTAAAGGAGTGTGATTAAGAGGTGGTATTTGATGTGTAAACAGTGGAATGTGGTAAGATGTGAGAAACCAGCAGAATACAGATCCAAATCATGTTATTGTTCTCACATTATCACAGAAGGGTTTTCCAATAAAGCAATAATCAGCCAGTGAGTACATTCACTCAGGAATGGGCTACAACAGAAATCGACAGGACAAGATGACCAGTGATCTAACTCTCACTAGGACAGGTCAGCAAAATCAGCCCCAAGTCAGGTGGTTACGGCATTGCTCTCCTAGATCCCAGATGTTAAAGCCTTTAAGTTTTTGCTCCTTTCACCTCTTATGCCTTGTGCAGTATTGCCCACGGTAACACAACACTAAGGTGACAAAGATTTTTGTTTATTTGTGTATTTGCTTATTATGTAATTCTGTAACAGAACAACCACCGAGTCAGACACTCAATGATCCCACATGAAAGTTCCCCAACATATGTAAACTACATCAGTTCAGTGTGTATTGTCAATAAAGAAAAATTATCTAATAAATTTTCAGAAAAATATATGTCACAGGAGCATGTATACAATCAAAAGTAGATAGGCAAACCTTCACAAACACTCTGTATGTGCATCGTCAAAACAAAGTATGTAATTGCAGATGTGTTTATGAACTCTGCCCTTCCAGTGCACTTAGCATTCTATGTTCTCTAAGTATTCCTTTCCCTTCCCTTTTCTCCACCTGTCTTATGTTCTCATGTACCTCTGTGGATTGCTTTTGCTGTTCTCCATAGGGCTTTAACCAGATGAAGCACAGTAGTCCAAGCTTAACCAAATACACAAACAAGTATTTTTTGCAGGGGGTTTGTAACCCCTATATAGGGGGCTTTACCACCCCACACCCCATACACACACACACACCTTCTCACTTGTTCATGCATACCGCATGGCTGTACAACTACAAAGAAAAGAGGAAAGGCTCATACAAACTACATCGGTGCAGGTATGCAAATGTAAGGTCATAGGTTCAATAAGTTATTACTAGGCAGTTGGCCAGGAAGATCATTAGTATCCTGGTCACTACTACCCCAACTATTTTCTACCACTTTCCAAAACTGGATTGTGGGGATGCTCTAGAATAAATTTATGACTGTCCATCCATTTGTCTAGACTGGGATTGAAGAGAGCTAAGGATCTAGTTTGTTTAATATGAAGTCTGCTCCAGAGGAGAAGAATACTTTTGTAGAGGTATTTATCCCACTAGCGAGCTACCCTCATTCTGCAGTGGAGGATTAAGACACTTCTACAGTTGTTCCTGGTGCTACATGTTTTGCAAATATGTAAGAGATAACACAAGACTAATCATTTCAGGTCTGGTAGGTCAGACAGAGATCATTCCCTACAAGTCTATAGCAGACAGAAAATAAGAGGTTTATGGAATTCTTTGTAGCTCATGAATTTTGTAACCTTGATTTTCCTAGTGTGGGCACAATGTTTTTTTTTCAGGTCGAACTGTGTCTGGACAGATATATGCCAAAGGGAGTATTATATTCTACCATGGGCCAAATAAAGTAGCAGTAGAGAGGGATAACATCCTTGGACAGGAAAGATATACTTTTTGTAATCAGCAGAAATACACAGAAGGATTTTCTAATAATAGTAGAGATCTTGTCTATAAAAGTGTTTAGGTCCCTAATAACCATATCAGTTTTTTGGGGAGAGCTTCAGGTTGTATATGGGGTAGGCATATGGATGCTCATGTTTTGCAAAGGACAGGATAATACACATTTTAACATTCATCTTTACACCATGGTTCTGAAACCACTTGTTTGCAAGTCTTAGTCCCCCTTGTAGGATCTGGCAGACCTTGAGACAGTTGCTGATAGCTCCAAATGTGCAATCTTCTGTAAATTGGTCAGCCATAGATCTCAGGCATCACCTTTGGTGTTAGTATGTATTAAACAAGAACAGTCCTAGTACAGAACCCTGGGGTGGGATGGGGGACTCGCTAGTTATAAGCCTTTTATAGGAGTCTACACTCCCAATTCTAATTGATTGGGTTCTGTTTGGGAGCCACTTTGTTTTCTACTGAGTTACATAAGGCTGACATTTACTTTGATTAGCTTGTAATGCTCAAGTGTAGAATAGTATTGAAGACTTTATTCACATCGAGATAAGAATCAGATGTGTGAAATGATTTGCCTTCATCATATGTCTCTGACATTTTTAAAGATGTTAGGTTAATCAAGAAAAATATTTTTTTCACAAACCCAAATTTGATTGAGTTGAGGAACCGAAAGCTGACTTCTTTGAGTTACATAATGAAGATCCAAAAGCTGCCTTCTTTATGAGTTACATAAGGATACCATCCAAGACAGATAAGGATGGTACGCATATCCCTCCATATTTGCTAGGATAAGTGGTGGGCCACCCTTGTAGAGGGTGATGACCACAGCTGCTCTTCCTTCATGTGGCATGAAAACAATTGAGACGAAGGCTGAACAGAGTAGGAACAGTGTTTCAATCATCACTACAAATTATCAAGAACCATACAGCTAGTGCTTTTTAGTTGTTCTGTAGATGTTTACAATAAGGAAAGGGATCTTACTGGCTATAAGGATGTGGAGGAGTTTGAAATCATTATCATGCCACATAGGTCTAAATGTGGTGGGACTGCCTAAGAATATGGACATACCACCAAGGGTAACAAAGGTACTGTCAGTAGAGGGTCTCTGTGTGATAAATACTGAATCCTGGTATGGACAGTATGTTTTCACTACACTGGAATTGTTTCTGTGTTGATATAGATGTGATTTTTTTTTTTTATCTAGGATCAAGATGGCTTCTATGGAGGTTAATTTCTTATTGAGGATTATGGTGGTAAGCAGGAATACTTTTATTGTGCTTAGATATAACTTGACTAGGTTCTTAGATAGCGTGCAGTGAAACTGCCTTAAAAGACATCATGAAGGTGTTGTAAGTTTTGTCCAATTAAAAAAAAAAACAGACTGAAAAGGTTCAGGCATTCCCTGGAAAAAAACAGGAAGGACAGTCAACCATTTCCTAGCAGGTTAACCCACACTGGACTCCCTTTGGAATGACACCAAGAACTAAACTGACTGCTGAAGTTAATTATCATTTGTTTGTGCTATTGCATCATTTCTCAACAAAGGAAGGGTATTCACAGGAAATGCAAGGCTATTGGGCCAGAGGCTACATATGCAGGCTACATATGCCTTGCCAATAACCACCCTTAAGGTCTACCTCCCTTTCCAAGGAGGGCAGGGGCTGTAACTAATGGAGTAAATGTTAAGAAACACATCCAATCATCTAAGCTATGCTTGGCAGGGGATCACACTGTTTGACATGCAACGGGAGTTTATTCCAGAACAGTGGGTGACAACCATATCCCTAGTTTTAGTTTTATTTATTTATTAATGTAGATTGAAATCTCTTGTACAGACTGTACTATCTGACTTATTGAGAAAAAAAGAGGTCATGTATAGTAGGAACCCTGAGGGCATGGTAAGCAAGGCACATGTCTCTCTTCAAAAATTTATATGACACAGAGTACAGAGACTGGGTTTCTATGCTCTTCTGACAGCAAAGATGTCTGCAGCCAGAGGTTCTTTTCATTAGGAACCTCTGACTTTTATGACATGCCTACTAAGATTCATGTAAAGGGGTGTATTATACTCTATAACAGGTCTACCCAGAGCAGAAAATATGGGAGAAAAAAACTTTCTTGGATTTAGAAGACATGCCTTTGGCAATTAAATGTGAAATATAGAAAAACATTCTCACTACGGTTACTATATGGTGTTCATGAGAGCCATCTGCCCAAGTCCCTGATCACTCTCTTACTAGATAGAGTGCTGTTATTGATGAAATAGGTTGCAGGAATTTGCTGTTTACTGAAGATTATACTGAATTTCTTGCCACTTAATTAGAACCATATTAGATACACCAGGAGTTTACCTCTGTTAATTCAATTTGAAGGTTATAAGTATCATTTGCTGACTTAATAATTACCCCCAATTTACAATAATCAGCAAATGACATTAACCAGTGATCCTTGCTGTTAGTTTTAAGGTCAGAGAAATAAATGCAAAACACTAGAGGGCCTTGGGGGATGCCAATGGTCATCATTTCCCTGCTTGAGAAAATGTCACCTAGTCTGATAACATTTGTTCTTAACATTTGTTCTTTCCTTAAATCAGTTTCCAATTCATCATACCACACAGGGATCAATACTTAATACCACTGGTTTATTTACGCATCCATCATGGCATTATGTCAGATGTCTTGCCCAGATCCAAGTAGGTGGCATGGACAGTGTGACAACCATCCACCACCCGCATGACCTTTTCTAAGAAGCTCACAAGATTAAGTAGGCATGGCCTGTCCTTAAATCCAAATTACTGTGGGTCAAGCCTGATCAAATTTTTAATGTCATAATTATGACAGTGATCATGTACTCCATGGCTTTACAGACAAGATGCACAAGGCTAAGAATGCAGGGACATAGCCTATAGTTAGCTTTAGGTTGAATAACATAAGTATAGGATCAGTGAGGGCTTGCTTGACATTGTTTATTAGACAAGCTGGAATATTATCAGGACCATGGAAGAGCATACCTCTCAACCTCTCAGAGTAAGAAAGTAGGCAAAGCTGTAAATAATGGGGGGACAAAGGCCCCAAAATTGGGACAGAATTTAAATATTGCTCTTACAAATATAAAACATTAATAGAAAAGCATGTTTTGCATTAGCATGAATTTTCCTAAGGGGATGAAGCCTGAAACTCAAATGTCTGTCATTATCTTCTGACTTCAATCCTCAATGATTTGAAAATGTTTTGCCAGAAAACCACAATTTTCTGAAAAGCAGACCAAAAAATATGAAGCAGAAATCTGGACATTCTGTAAAAATCTGGACATTTGAGAGGCATTTGGAAGAGGTGTTTTTGGTCTTGGAGAGTGTTTTGAGGAGATGATCCTTTGAGATGGCTGAGAGGAGTGACTCATGGACTTTTGGAGTGGGGATAATACCTTCAGGGGAGAAGATAGAAGCAGCTTGATTGCTAGCATATTATCAATGCCTTTTGGAGTGGAGTAGGATGAGCTACTCTGAACTTCTTTATAATTATGTGAATTATTTAGTTTTCTACCATAGCTAGAAAAGGACTTGAAATTATCTTAAGCATCAGAAGTCAGCCTAAGTTTGTGAATACTTTGCTGGTCCTAATAGCTGCCTTCAGCTTCTTGACTGTTTTTCTTTTACATTACATTTCTGTTAAGGGCTGCTGACCCTGCAAGGTAATTCAAGTGTTTTTTCCTTCTGTTCATGCCTCTCAACGGTATGGATTTTTGCAGACTGTCCAGATTTTTAACTTTACTTTATGGTCTGTTCCTCATAAAATGTATTAATCTTTGAGGACTAAAGTCACTAAACAATGACAGAGATTTGAGCTTCAGACTTCATATCCTTCGGAAGATGCATGTTAATGCAAAATCTGTTATTCTAGCAACTTAGTAAGTTTCCAAGAGTAATATTTAAAATATGTCCGTAGTTTTGGGCCTTTTTGTCTGCCATTATTATTGCCTTTTTCCATATTTCTTGCGTTAAGAGGTTGAGATGTATGCTTCTGTTGTATAGCTTTTTAGCTCCTACTGACTTTCACAGTGGTTTATTAAATGTATGACTGTATTTGGATCTGGTGGGGATTGCCCTGTCAATATATTTATCTAAATATGCAGTTACATGGCACAGGTGGCTGCCAGTTAAATCAGTTAGTGCTAAGCTACCCAGAAATAGCAGCAATAAACATACTCTCAGTGCAAAAATTAGCACTGTCTCAACATGGCTCCCACAAAAGGCCAGAATGAAGTTTAGTGAAGACAGTGCAAAGAGTGATTTGAATGGAAGATAAGCAGGCAAAAACAGTTGGAATCTGGCAGAATTAGCAAAACTACATTAAGAGCGGTGAAAAACATGGGATTTATACAGATTTATCTATGTTTACCCTGGGACCAGCTTATAGCAGAGTCACACTGTGCTGTCAAGTCTTGAAAAGTAGAGAGGAAGGAAGAGGGTTTAGTTTGGTGCAAAAAAAGTATTTTGTTTAGCTATCAGACAGCATGATGTCCCTGGGTAATGTTATGGGAAAAAGTGAATAAATCACACATCTCTAAGTAGAAAATCGTATTAGCTCTGATTCCCTATAGAAAACAGTGATCAGGGAGCTCAACGTCAGAAAACTGAACTCAGCAAGATGAAACTTCATTTTTTTATGCTTAACCAAGAACAGAAAATTTGTTCACAGCTCTTTTGAATGGAATTAATGATAAGAATACTATCAATAGGTCCAGTAAGTAGCTGGACCCTGCAGTCTGTTCCCTATGCCCCCATTGCTTCACACTGACCCATTCACATCCCCCTGACATTATGGCTCCCAACTGTTCTAGTTTCTCTTCTGCTCTATAGCCATAATACACACTCTTCTAGTGGTATTCGCATGGATTCCTTCCAGCAGCCTAATGTCCCTCTCTTAGAAGGGTCCTCAGATTTGCATGCAGTACTGAATGTTTGGCCTGATCATGGCCTTCTTTAAGTAGAAGCATAACATCTTTTCTTCTGAAGTCAATCCTGAAGATATGCCACAGCATTCTACTTTTTTTTTAACCATGTGCTCATTCTGCTTTTAAAGATTCAATCTAGGTGTGATAAATAACTGCAGAAACTTTTCCTGTACTGTCACAATCAGTCGCATTCTCCTTAGCTGATATTTCAGGAAAGGCTTTTGAGGAGCAGGTTCAGCATTTTAGAACTGTTTGCACTGAACATCAATTTCTACAGTTCTGTTATCTTTAATCAGTCTCTCTATGTTCCTTTTTAACACTGCTTTCTCTGTTGCTGCACCTAACTTGTCTCTTTAATTGTTTGCCTACTTGCTCTGGCTAGAAAGGGTCTGCTAACCAGCCCACTAACCCGGTTATCAAAATAAAATAAATAAATATCTCTGTGTCATCGTGAAAAGTTTATTGCTGTTTCCACTTTTCAGTCTGGTATGTCTGAAGTCAACAATGAAACATTCTGGACTCAAGACCAAGCCATGCAATGCTCCATCGATTACTTGCCTTACCCCTGACTTCACCCATTGCATCAGAGTCTTTTTTTTCATATCCTATAGTCATGCAGCAAATCACTTCTTCAGTTTAAGTCCTACCTGTTACCCCTGCAGTTTTCCTGGTGAATGTGGGACAAACATAGAGGCCTTGGTGATGCACAAGAACACTATATCTATGGGTGATTCTTTTACAAGTTCCCCTGTACCCCAATTCCTAAATGGGGCTGCTTATGACAACAACTTCAATTGAATATAAACTGATGTTGTTTTTTGATATGGAAATTATTGTATTCTATGAAAGCAGCCAGCTTGTCACAAAAATTCCTTTCAGGAATTTCTGCCTGACTGATATTAAGCTAACATGCCTGCATTTTGTTTGCTTTTTATGCTACACCACCTTCCAATGTTAATCAGTACTTATTTTGTCTTTCTAGGTCCTCACATCACTTCTAAAATGTTTAATTATCTGCCGAATATCCACATCAGGTGATATGGAAAAAATTTGGCTATATTTCGGAGGACTCTAGAAGTAAGCCCATCTAATAATTGTGCACCATCCTTCATTTATACAACCAGTCCCCTATCCATTGTCTTTATCTCTAGCCTGATATCAGTCTACTGTTATTTCCACTCTAACAATGCTCTCTTCCTGCATGAATTTCTCTTCTCCCTTTCCTTTGCGAAGATTCTGTTTTATTTCCATATTCTGTGATAGCATTCCCAACTTTAGTCAGTCTGCTCTGGTCTATCCCTCCCTTCTGCTTTTCCATAGAGTACTTAAAATGCCACTGTCTCCCTTTGACCCATTCAGCCAACTCCCTTACAACTTACACTTTTCCTACCTTCACCTCCTTTATTCTTCTATTTGCCTCATTGTGCAGTTTGTCCTCCATCTCCCCATATACCATCTTTCACATTTTCTATGTCTTTCTTTTGGTCTAAATACTATACTCCCATTCTTACAAGGCTACCTTAGCTTTCTCCATTTTTCAGATTTTTCTATAATGTTCTTTATGTCACTGTCCTGAGATACCTGGCTCTGGTTCCTTTTCATAACTGTTTCATTCCCAAGGGGTGTATCATCCACTTTCTCAGTTTTAACACCTCAGCCTAACCCACTCCCACAAACTCTCATGTCATTACCTTTCTCTCCAGTTTCCTAGCCTTCTCCTACTAAAAAAAAAATGTTGGCATGATTGATGCTGTCAAACAATTCCTTCATCTGGAAATCTCTAACCCACTCTACTGTACTTAGAACCACATCCAGAAATCTGTCATTTCTGATATAGTTCCTTCACCAGCTGGCTGAATCCATAACAGCACAAGATCTCAGTCACTTTCCACTTCCTCAACCCAATTGGAGCCTAACCATCCCAGTTGGCTCCTTGCATATTCAGTTTCTCCCTGAGTATAAACCTCCTCCCTCTTCAACTTTACTTCAATGCTTTATTCTCACTTCCATTCTCCCTCTCTCTCACACTCTTTTTCTGTTTCTCACTCCTTGAGGTGTATGGAACCTGAGATACTGGATAATTTCTCCAGCACACTGCCCTCCCTCTGCCTTAATTATTATGCTGTTTAGCCCAGATCCTAACCCTCATCCAATTGAAGAGATTGCGCTATCCTCCTGTCTGATCTGGTACTTGATGGCCCCCCCATGTAGACTTCCACTCCCCCTACATCTGAACATCTCTCATTCCAAAAATGACATGTACCCTGGCCCCTCCATATCCCAGCCATCATTTATCACTTGCATATTTATATAATCCAACGGAGATTATCAGTGTAACAGAGATGCAAACCATTATACGGTATAGGACTGAAAAGGAAGCACATGCTAAAACTTACTGGTTCACCCTTTAGGTCTGTCCTGCTCTTTTACTCTTTCAAGGCCTGTAATATCAAACATGTAGCATACTGGCAAAATGAAAAAGATCATACAAATGGTAAGAAGATTAACAAATTAGTGCAGTTATGAAATAACAGTTTTATTGAAAATGACAGGATTCTTAGATAGGTATGTGCTCAGTTCCTAAATCTCTATCTGCATTTCCATTTGTGACATCAAGAAAGTACTGATAGACATGTGCATCTTTGTTGATGACACTAAATGTGTTTACAGGATGAATAACACAGCACAAAGAAGAAGGTACTACAGAAAATCATGAGGAGAAAAAATCCTCAATTGTAATGATGGAAAAATGTGAAATACGAAATCTAATGAAAGGAAAGGCAGAGCTCATGGACTGCAGTGCCTCGTGTGGATTATAGAAGAGGATGAACGACAGTGATGTAACAACATACAGACAAGTAAAGAGATAAAGCAGATGTCATAAGGTCAACAACTTGCAGACAGAATAGAGTTAGGAGGGTAGCACACACAACTGACACAAATTTCCAAAGAAAATTAGAAATGTATCTGGCACTCCATATACTCTACTTAGAGTCTCATCTGGACTAATATGTTCAGTTATGGGGGCTATATTTCCACAAAATAATGAAAAGTGAGTATGTGAAAAGGTAGTAAATTCTACAATTAAGCTTGTGTTCATACCATAAAAAACAGAACACCATGGCATGGCCAAGATGGCTAACTGAGAGCAGCAACTGGTGAAAGCTCTGTGACTGAAAACTTTTCTCTGACAGAAAATATAATCAAAAAAATTAAAATTCGGAGATACTTGTTAGCTAATTTGATTTACTAATAGAGAAAAGATTTATAGCTTCAAGTTCCTCAAATGTTTTAATTTCCTGTCAGAATTTTAACTCCTTGGTCAAAAGAGAGATGAGACTTCAACTTGAACCATTCAAGAAATGGTACTCAGGATTCTTGTGTTAAAAGAGACAATAATGTCTAATGTCTGGGCTGTATTACTTAAAATAGACAAACTGGATACCAAAATAGAAAATTTCAAAGAAGAGATCAGAAAGAAGCTGGAACATTTAGAAATTCTTATGAAACAACGTGCACAAATTAGCAGTATGGTAGAAGCTTTAATTGCTCATGAAGGGACATTAACTGAAGGTGAGTCTCAGACTGAATTTCTTTTAAAACAAAATAACTGGCTCATAAATAAAGCTGATGATTTAGAAAACAGACTGAGATGAAATAACATTAGAATTTATGGTATATCTGAAAGGTATGAGGAATACAATATAACAAACTTCTTAACAACCTGGTTATATAAAACAATAAATCTATCTGAAACTTTATCTTCTGGAATTGAAAGGGCACATAAATCCTTGAGAGTACATTCAAAGAAGGAGAACTCACACCATATTCATTCATAGTTAAGTTTATATCTAGTGTATAGATCTGCAACTGTGGGACTCCACGCCTATCTGCTGACCTCCCAAAACTCAAATGTAGTGAAAGTTTTGAAACATGAAGACAATAAATTGAAGATGACTTCTCTGCTTAATTTAGCAGAAGCATATCAGCATCAAGCAGAAATGAAAATCAAACCAGAAGCAGATAAAAATCAGGCAGCAACTGAATGTGCCAAAACAAAACAAAAAACAAAAGAATGAATATAAGGTGAAAGACCAGATAAGAAGGCAGGAAATGTGGAAGCATAAATATAGTTGCAACTATAGAAAACTTCTGGAAACACCTCATGTTAATCAGGAATGGTTAAGGAGAGTTGAATTTAAATCAGGAGATGAAAGGTTATTACTGGCAGCCCAAGATAGTGGGCTATGTACATGCTGGTTTACAAAGTCCATTGAACATGTGAGAGAGACAGACAAATGTAGGTTTTGTAAAACTGAATTGGAAATAGTCGTACACCTTGTTGCTGGTTGCGAAATACTAATGGCACAAGGACTGTATACTGAAAGGCATAATAATGTGACAAGACTGTTGCACTGGGGATTGTGCAGACATTATGGTATGGAAGTGGCTGAAAAACACTGGAAACATGAGCCACAAAGCATCATAGAAAATTATGAAGTTTATATCACATGGGATCACCCATTTCCAACAGTTCAAAAGACAGATGCTAGAAAACCAGATATAGTGGTCCAAAAAAGAAGACAAAAGTAGCATTGATCATTGAAATCACTACACCCAGTGACTACAGTTTCTTGCGTACAGGGAGACACAGTCATAAAATATTAGGATCTGCAGGCAGAAACAAGAACAATGTGGAAGAAAGATAGCCAGATAGTTCCAATAGTAGTAGGAGCAACGGGTCTTATAAAAAAGCATCTACAATTGTATTTAGATATGTTACCAATCCATGTAACCCCATACAAACTGCAGAAGGAGTCATTACTGGGCACATTGCGGGTACTGCAAAGAGCACTTTTGGCTGACATCAAAGACTGGAAACAATACAAATTTTGTAAACTTTAATTGTACTTTTACTTAGGAATGGGGTCCATTCCAGTAATAGTATTAAAAACCCAAAAGATTTGGAGAAATAAAAGAAAATGAAATATCGACTATGTAAGATTAATAAAAGAGGAGCATCAGTAATTAAGACATATATACACATACTGCAATCTTTAATAGAGACATCTGATGATTAAATAGCTCTTTGATGAAAGATATGTATAGATATTTATATTAAGGTAGAATATGTGGGCAAATAAAACAAAAATATATTTAAGTAAACTGCTTATAAGAAAGACATGCATTACATATACCTGCAGAAATGTGAATGTACAAGAACTCATATAATTTACATGGAAACCATAAAAAAAATTTGAAAATATCTTCAAAGCTGAAATTTTAAGCTTGGTCATGTGAAATCTGAAGCTTTTTGCATACTATATAACTCATTTCATAAGTCAGAGCTGAAATTTGGTGTTATACTGCTGAATCAGTACATCCATTTTGATAGAGAGTAAAGCAGATTTTTCAATATGTTAGAACCCAGGAAGGGAGAATGGGATTTGAATTAAGCACATTTTAACTTTTGAATACAGTATAGACTGAAAGCTTTTTTTGACTCCATAACAAAACATTATATTTGAACAGAGTAATGGACATATTTTTATGAATTAGTTTAATAAGCTAAAGGATTTTTAAATATTTTTATATTTATCATAGAGTGTTACACAATTTTGAGATGTACATATTTGTACTTTTAAATTAATTCACAGCTTTCGTTAAAGCTATATAATATGTCTATATATTTTAGCATGATGCATATATATATATATATATATATATATGTGTGTGTGTGCATTGTTTTTCTTTTTGTACAATAGTTTAGTATGACAAGATTACCTGCCACCTGTAAGCTTACAGATATCTTTCTCTCTTCAGGTTCCACCTTGTTCTACTTATTTGTTTACAGATTTAGTTATAATAATGTTGAATGAGCAAATAATTTAGGAATTTTTAATGGATAATTTATACTAGTGCTATATAAATAGGTATATAGTATATTATTTCGTGAATTATTTAAGATTTGTGATTAATACAAGATGATTATTAAACTTGTATTTAGTAACAGGGAGAACAGTTTTAAATGGCAAAATATGTAACTAAATTAATAGTCTCATTATTCTGAATTCATGTATCATATTATATTAATTATTAGTAAGTCACAGTAGCTTTTGGCTAGTTTTTATGATGAATTTTTAGATATTGGTAGGTAGAAAGATAGTATAGTAGCTTTCCTATTTAATAGACAAACTAGGAATGTTGGTATACATGTTAGATTATGTTTTATTAGTAATATTTATACTTACAGTTGTAGACTTGTTTTTGTTATTTATGAGTTTTAGTAGTGTAGTTTGTAGAAAGGAAGAATTAGGGTAGCTGTAGTGGTTAGCATTGCTGCCTCACAGCAAGAGGTTCTCCGGTTCGATCCTCAGCTGAGGTGCCTTCTGTGCAGAGTCTGCATGTCCTCCTTGTGGTTGCATGCATTTCCTCTGGGTGCTCCAGTTTCCTCCCACATCCCAAAGACATGCTGGAAGTGGATTGCACACTCTAAATTGGCCCTAGGCATGAGTGCATGAGTGTGTGTCTTCTGTGGAAGATTGGGCATCAGGCTGACAACATGACACTGTAAAACTCCACTGCCAATCGTGAGCGGACAGGTGATCTGCTGTGATGACCCCTAACTGGGAAAAGCTGAAAGAAGAAGTAGTAGTTTGTAGAAAGGAAGAATTAAAAAATGTGGAATGTTAAGATAGTACTGGAGGAATGCATTACTGTCTTACATAAAATTAAATGGTGGACAAATGTGTCAGATTTTTTTTTTCAAAATAAATCTTTTTAAATACACAGTATGGATAGTTTTAATCTATTATCTAGTAATATAAATGGATTAAATAATGGCAACAAAAGGAAATCATTAATGAGATCTAAAATTAAATAGAAGAAACATTATATTGTTACGAGAGATTTGACAGATAAAGATATACAATGTTTAAATAACTTAGGTTATGAAATGTATCATCTGCTTCTTTTAACAAAAAGAAAAGAGGAACTGCTATACTTTGGAGAAAATCTGCTGTAATGCATAAGGTCATATAATCCATTAATTATCTCAAAGGAATGTAGCCATTTGTAATTATTAAATATAATGTAAACTCTATACACTAGGTATTTTTTACTGGATGCCTGAATATGTTCAACAGTGGCTAAAGATCACTTAAACTTACTACAAAGTCATTGGAAGAGTGGATTAATTTTAGCAGGGAATTTTACCTGCATATATAGTTTAGAACATATGTGTGAACAGAAGAAAGATACAATTCTGCCATCACCTAAAGCACTAAACAGATGGATTAGTAATAATAATTTAATTGATTTAACAGTACAAGCAGGAGAGAAGTCTTTGTTCTCAACTAATTATTCTTATTGCATGGGATGTAAACTAGAATTGATAGGATGTATCCCTCTACATATTTATTTAATAAAGTTAATTATTCCTTATCCTTTATCTGATCATAATGCACTAAGTATTAATATATTGATGGATATAAGGAAATGTCAGATTCTTTATAGAATCCCAGTATATATGATGAAATTAAAAGAATTTAAGAGTTATCTTAAGGAACAAATTGAGAATTTTTTTTCTTCGAATGATAATGATCAAGTTAGCAAAATCATACTAAGGGACTCCTTAAAATGCATATTAATGATAGCATGGGAAGAGTGGCTAGTAATACAATGAAAGAGTTGGATAAACAGCTATTAGAAATATACAAACTGAGGTTTGAAACAAAGAAATTAGCTAATACTGAATTCATTACAAAATTAATGACATATCAAGCAGTTTTAACACATAAAATGGAGATAGCTTTAGAAAAATAAAACTGCACAGTTATGTGATGACTTCAAACAAATCTAAATAGATTAGCTAACAGAAGAAAGATGTTAGGAAAAATGTCACATATCAATAATATTTGAAATCCCCACACTAATAAGCTTACTTCAGACATAAAGGGGAAATGTTTAATATTTTTTAAAAAATTCCATGAGGATTTTAATAAAGATAAAAGTAATAATCCTGCTGATTACAAATATGACAAATATTTAAAGAAAAATGTGGCTAATGAACCTGATGACCAACAAATATATCCACTGAGTAAGCCTACTACCCTAATAGAAGTTAAAGAAGCTTTACAAAGGTAAAATGGTAAAGCTCCAAGGTTATATGGTTTAAGTATGCAATTACATAGTCTGCTATCAGTAAATATTCTAGAATTACTGGGTGACATTTTCAGGATAATTCAGAGTGACAAAATAATTCCTCCCTCTAAAGAAATTTTCTGTAATCTCACCTATATTTAAACAAGGAAAGGATAAGAAGTTTTTTCCTTATATAGATCTATTTCATTAATAAACGTAGAATACAAAACATTTACTTCCATCTTCACTATAATATTAAGAGATATAGCAGATTAATTAATTAATAAAAATCAAACAGGATTTATAGTCAATAGATTTAAAATATGATAACATAAAAATGATAGTAATCATCTTAGATTTAGCAATGGTCAAGAAATTGGCCCTAATTAACTTAGCTATCAAGAGAGCTTTTAATTTTGTACATTGGAACTACTTGTTTAAAAAGTTTAGAAGCATTTGCATTTCCAGAATAATTTACTGTAATATTAAAAAAAACTGCATAGAGACTCCAAACTATATGGTAAAATTGGATCTTACATTTTCTCAAGGATCCACTTTTAAAAAGGCATAAAACAAGGGGCCCCCTTGTCCCATCTACTATTTGCATTGCTTATTGAACCCTTAGCTAACTGTATAAGAAACAATGAAAAAATGATTGATATCAATCTAAAACACAGCCTTTTGCAGATGAAATTTTACTAACTATACAAGATTTAAAATATTCAGTTGAAGAAATAGATGAGGAAATTGCTTTACTCCAACATTATCTCCAAAGCTTGGAACTCCATCCCCCAACACATCCTTAACACCACCAACCCATCCAAGTTTAAACAATTTCTCAGGGCACACTTGACTGACAACTGGCTTTACTCATGCAATTACCCTGGTTGACAGCAGCAGTTACCCTTTTTGTTTCTTTCCCTTTTATCTACCCCTCTCATTCATCTATAACTCAGTTATTTCTCTCTCTATTCCCTTTATTCATCTATTTTCCCCCTTCTACCACCTCTCCACTTCTTTCTTCTCTGCCAAGTTTCTCTTTGCACCAAATGATATTTGATAATTTTCTGTTTTCATTGAACTCTGCATATTCTGTAAGGTATAGCTGTTTTGTTAAATAATCTATGCTAGTCATCTTGCTGTTCACACTTTTCACCATGGGTCCCCATGGCCAATGGCCCACTTGTAATACTTCAAATACGTATTCTGTAAATTCAAGATTATGTACTTATGTAATTTGACAAATAATATTGCATTGTTAACTTGTACTAGTACTTATAGCTTTTCTCTCAGGGCCTCTGCAAAAATAGGCTAATAGCCCAGTCGGACCTCCCTGGTAAACAAATGTTAAATAAATAAATAAATTAAAATATCACTTTAATTTACTAATAATAATAAAACTGAAACTTTACTGTTAAATCAATTACTAAATTGCAAGTTTAAAGATAAATATAAATATTGGTAAGGAAAAGAACTAAAATATTTAGGAATAAAAATATATCAATATGTGAGTAAAATTATGAATAATAATTTTGAAAAAAATAATTGCAAAAAAGTCTTACTTTTTATTACAAAATATAAAATATTTTTGTTTTACTTTTGGGGATAGATTAGCACTTATTAAAATTATTATATTACCCAAGATTATATACATATTGCATTCAATAGATTTAACACCTTACAAAAAACATTTAAAGAAACTGAGAAAAAATGTTAGCTTCATTCTTATGCTATACTAAAAAAGAATAGACTTGCTTATCTAAATCATTTACGATTATGGGAGTACAGTGGTATTAGCTTTTCCAGATATAGAATCTTACTCTATTGTTGCAAATTTTATCTCTATTGTACTCTAGTTAGATTCAACTGACAACAGTCAACGGAAAACCATTCAGGAGCAAATTTTACTAAATTCCTATAAAGTTTATCAAATATGATGAATTAGAAATATGTAACAATCCTTTCATTTGGTTAATACAATTTACCTTAGAATGAAATTCATTTCAATCTCTAGACTCTACATTTATGAAATCAATTCTTAAAACAGTCAAGACATTTGTTTTTAAAACTCCATTAATATCAAAATGGCAATTTGTGTGCTTTCCCATTGCACACACCTCTAGATCCAAGGACACTCAGAACAATAGCAAAATGAATTTACTATAAAGGAATGGATTAGTATTATGGTCAGGTTGTTTTGAAAAAGAAAACGTAAGTCACCAGAATATTTAATGAAAGATAAGTTGTATGAAGCTGTTAACCAGTGAATATCATCCATAAGTAAGAAATTAAATGTATTTGTAGGTAATATGAAGAAGAACATAACACTATTCACCATTACATGAATGCTATCATCAAAGGTAAATTGACCTGCAAAGGATGCTTGTCCAGTTTATATAAGGTAACTATAAATAACAATAATATATTTGCTGTAAAATTCTGAAACTTTTTAGAAAGTAGTGAATTAGGTAACAACAGATGGTAAGAATAAAATGTTGTTTCTTAATTCAGTTAGTCAAACTTCAAGTTTATACTGGCAAGTTTTTATGTGGAAATATATGCATAGAATATTTTTTTACTCCCTATAATATCTCTAAGTATGGTAAAATGTTTCTCCATTATGTGGGAGATACAGTAAAAATGTAAAAGTTAATTGGATGCACATGTTTATGGATTGTGAAAAATTAAATGTATATTGGGAAAAGAGAAGTATGTTTTTAAGGGGTTACAGTCTGATAATTATTCTTTAACTAGATCAATAATACTAATGGATGTTCCACTTCCTTTTACCTATAAAAGACAAACAACAAATATTGGTCTGGAGTTTCCTGTCAGGAGCTAGGAAAGGTATTACAAATAGCTGCAAATTGAATTCAGTTTCTGCATTCAAAGAATTTTTAAATTTAACAGCAATACCATGTAAAACTGAAAAAAGTGATCAGAATAAGATCTATAAATCATACAAAGACTTTCAGTGGTTGGATTATCCTTCAAACGTTATTACTAAAATACCAAGACTCTCAATGTGTTAACTGTATAAGATTATCTTGATGATTCAAAGTATTCCTAACACTGTATAACAGCATGTGATGCTGAATTTCTTCCTTTCTGTTTATATATTGTAAATATGTTAAATTAATAAAAATGTTCTTTAAAAAAAAAAAAAAAGAAACCAGAGCGCTGTAAAAAGCCAAAAATGTCAGGGATAAAACCATTCGGATATTTTACCGGCATTCACTGGCTACAGAACAGTAGTAATTGTTAAAGCAATCTAGTTGAATTTTTTCTTTTTGAAAGAGGGTACATTCTAAGGCTGGAAACAAGCAGGAATAGGAATTAAACAAGCCAATCTTCTTAAAGTAAGAGTGATTAAAATGTACTACCCACAGTCATGTACATGTAAACATAATTTGGAAGTTAAAGCTGCATAGAGCAGACAATGTGAATATTAGAACACAAGGAAGTGGAAGAGGATGAAACAAAATGAAGCAAGATATCTGATGTTTACACAAGAAGTAAAACAGGTGGACTGAAAAGGTCTAGCGATTAATATATATTGTATAGAAGAAACTTCTCTAGAGATACAGGGAAAAAAGCAAGTACCAATAATAGGCCTTTCCTCACATTTTAGCAGTAATACTACTGTGTTCCACTGCATACTCTGAATGGAGGTATAACAGGAACAACAATCACTAAGTATGTCAAAGGTCACAGCCAATATTATGCAGTCTGACAGACTCCGACAAAATACATTCACACAGATAAGTCACACTGTTACATAACTTATATTTTGATTTGCAGTTTTCTTTTCACTGTTTTTTTCTTGCTAGCATTATTTACTTTGGCTGTTCCTCAACAATTAAATGTTCTAAAGAGGCAGCAGAACTGTGTTGTCAGCATTTGTTCTTCTCAAAAAAAAAAAAAACTGAAGATGCATCTGTCATTAAAACCCATAGACTGTGACTCTGCTTTTCATCACACCTTCTCAGTTTCTACTTCTGTCACACAGTTGTGTTCAGACTTCAAAAAGTTTGAATTTTTTGTTTTGGACTTTGTTGAAAAGGGTTTGTTATCTGGAGACATAAACAATAGGTTAGAACAGAAGGAGGCACTATGGCAGTTGTGTCTGGGGGCAGATGAACCTCCGGGGTTAAATGAAGTAATAAACATCAAATGTTTTTTGACATATAGATAGACAACTATAGTGACCACATATACAACATTAATTCAAAACACATTAAAGATAGATGTTACAACTAATAGGTTATGTCAGATCATTTAGTAGAAGACATTTAATTTGGGTTGTGTCAAGGAGAAACAAACACGTGGGTATGAGAGTATATGTGCACGAACAACGCACATACATATATATATATTTTTTTTTTTCATACTGTTAGTCTTTGGAATTACCAGGAATATTATTCAAAAAGAAACAAAGGTTTGAAGTTCTTGTTAAAAATACTTACATGAGAAATAGAAAGAACATTACTGAAGCTACACTTGTGATGAACGGTGTAATTGCCATTCACAATTCATATTGTATTTTTGAAGTCAAAGATCATGTACACACAAGTAAAAGGAAATTTTATTATTATTACTTTTTTATTATTATTGCCTATTATTAAGTATGTTTTTAAAATATGTTACAAAGAGGTCTGAAATGAAATAACTAGTGTAATTATGTAAAAAGTTGTTTTTAAAGAAATTTTCACCAAGTCATTTTTAAAGAATTAATGTGTAGTTAACAATGAGACACTACACATATATATATTTTTTGAATTGTCATTGTTGACTCTGAATTATTAACATTTATTAAGGAATTATTTGGTAAAGTATTATTTACATCACTTCCTGTTATTTCATTTAAAACGGAAGTAAGGGAGATCTCCCGTTTTTTCTGAAGAAGTTCACGTTAAAATAAAGGTGAAAGAAAGCGCTAAATTTGATTTGGCTGTGTGGGTTCCTTTCAAGTTTGCTGGCCACTGTTGTTTTTCGTTTTTAGCAAGTTTTTCGGTTCAGTCCGAGGTTGTTTGTGGTTTTGGTACTTCTGTCACACACTTTTCCTCTAATGCATAGCAGAAATAATAGTAGACTATAAGTTTCATTTAACTGATTCACCTTTATTTCTTCTACATGCATACAAATACTCCAAGGATGGGCATTAATGCCCTTCTAACTTGCCAGTATACCAAAATGCATGTTCCCATACTAAGTGTCCAGGCTATTCTTAAAAATATCTAAACTAGTGCTTGCTTTAATGTAATCTGGTAGTCTGTTCCATGCATCGGCTACTCTGTCAGAGAGCCAATTAGCACACTTCTCATTCCTACAGAATCTTCTACATGGGTTATCTGATGCTTTTCTATAGTACTTGTTGATAACCCAAAACATTTCCAGAGGTAGTTGTCTCTAAATGCCCTATATACCTGAATAAGATCTCCTCTGAGATATCTATAAGAGACACTGCACACGTTCAGATATTTTAGTCTTTCATAACATTTTAAATGTTCACATCCGTGGATGCCCTTGGTACATTTCCTCTGTACTCTTTCCAGTTTACTCATGCTGGTTTTCTTACAGGGTTTCCACATTGTTATTCCATACTCAAGTCTGGGTCTAATCTAACTAAAAAAAAAAAAAAAAACAATGACTTCATCATTCAAGTTATGTCTACCAAATCTCATATGCTTAGGTTTTGCTGTATTTATTAGCATATTATTCTCCTGTGCCCAAATAGTCAGTTTAGTCAAGATATTTTGCAAACATGCACTATGTGTAACACATGTAATCAGTTTACCCAATTTCAGGTTGCCTGCCTATAAAATGTAGAACACCTCAGATGAAGTTAGTTCTGAAAGATACAATCTAAACAAGTAAGGGCCTAGGACAGAGCCCTGTGGGATACCCTGTCGGATGTCGGATACCCGGATTTCACCTGTGCCATGTCCTATCGATAAGCCATGCAGCTATCATTTTATCAAGAGTACATCAATACCTAGTTGTTCTAATTTATTGATCAATGATTTGTGCATGACCCTGTCAAATGCTGAAGTTAAATCTATCTAAATTACATCACAGCACAATTTTTCATTCATAGCTGTTATTATATTGTTATAGAACATCATGTCACAGGTGGTACTAGATCTATTTTCAACATATGCATGGAGATATATAGTTTCAATTCCAAACCTATCAATTTCTGAAAATAACATCCAATATTACCTTCTCCATTATTTTTCCACAACATGAACGTAGACCTAAGGGTCTATACGACTCTGGGTTTGTCCTACTCCCCTTTTCCTTAAAGACAAGTTTAATAAGTGCAGATTTCCAACCTTGAGGAATCTCCCCATATTTATATGACCTTGTGAATAATAGATATAATGCTACCATAAGTTCTTGCTGAAGTGTTCTCAGGTCATAGTTACTAATTCCATATCCTCTCTGTGCTTTGTTTGGATCCAGTTTGTGCAGTTCTTTTTTCAATATAATCTAATTTGATTCTGGTATCTGAGGTTATCTGGATGTCATTAGGACAACTTATCACCCTTTTTTTGTGCAGCCAAACTATTTTGCATAAGATTTTGTAAATATATTTATAATCTGTTGTGTCTGACAATTTTAGAATCTGCACACCATTTATCAAAGTTTTCTATTGTGTTCAATATCTTTATATAATTTTTTTTCAATTTTTTCCTTGATCTTGCCTCACACTATTCTTAATCTGTTTGTTGAGCTTTCAAAGTTGTAGTTTGACCTCTCTTCCATTACTGATATTTTTTGTCTCTCACCATAATCAGATATCTTGTTCTTAAGGAAATATATCCCCCTGACTTTGTATGCCTAGATCCTGACGTTAAACAATTTTTTTTATTTTTTTTTGCACTCAAACTTTCTCTTTTAAAACTTTCCACATTCTATCTGCAGTTTTTCACCTGAACACCTCACTCCTGTTAGTTTTACACAGTGACTGTTTTGCTTCGATATAATCTGTAATTAACCTTCTGTGCATTGTTTTGATTTCAGTTTGGCAGAATTATCTAGCAACAAATTAACCTTTATAATTCCATGATTACTGCATATCAACAGTGGTAAAACTTGACTTGAAGTAACAGTAATTTCTATAGGAACACAAACAATGTCTAGTATGTTCAACCCCTGGTAGATTTTTTTACAGTCTGAAGCAAATGTTGTTCCTGAATATACATTGTGAATAATTTCCTTACTAATGTTGTTCAATCAATATTATTCAGTCTGTTTCTGGTAAATTTAAGTCCCCAGCAACTATTATTCTTCCCTCCTGTGTTTCATGCAAGAAATGTATAAATTCCTACAGGTCATCAACCCTTGACTTTGGTGGACTATGCACTCCAACAGTTGTTATATGTTCCAGGGTTGTCTTTTATTGCCACAGTTGCACATTCTACAATATTGGTGTTATACCTGAACATGTAATAATCCCAGGTGTTAAAACTTTAATCCTTATCATAACACCTCCACCTAATTTGTTGTTAGAATGTCTGTTAGTTACAGTAAAAACATTTATACCCTGAGAGAATTAGTTTCCAGTCATTGTTCTTTAACCATGTTTCAGAAACAATAACATAAATTTTGTGAGAACGTAGCAAATTTTCCAGTAAAATAAATTAGTATTAATGCTCTTTGTATTAACACCCATCAGAGATGCTATCTGTGAACTGCTAAATTTTAGACCTGGAAAATATCCTGTCTAATGTTGTCAAGTATTGCAAAATATCTGCTGCAAAAATTCTCTTCCCTGATCTTGACAAATGCATGCCATCCTGTCTGAACCTGTGTGCCCAAAACTAGGCTTGGATATTCTACACATTTCTATTTTTTAAAACAGAACATCTTTTTCCATGTAGGTATTTACCCAAAAACATCACACATAAAATGTCATTCTAGCACATCAGTACCACTGCTTACTGCTTTTAAAGAAGATTATGAGGATGCAGCTCAACTATTTCAACTCACTGGGAACTCAACTCTAGAAACAAAAGTAGGGCAGAAGCCTCTTGCACCTTTGTGCATAGAGCTATGCCCCCAACACATTGCTTAAATATAGTGACTCCATACCACACGTCCATTGTCCATAATACATAATGTTCCACCCCTGAAGGTGGAGGGTATCTAAAAAGTGCAACTCTTGTAAACACATAGTACCTGTTAACACCCCAGACCAAGTTGATTTGCCCTAATGACCTAAACACAATATGCAGACAATGATATCCACACCACAGATCAGCATAATCAGTAAATATCATAAATTAATGAATACTGATGAATCACTCTGCCTTTATATATATATATATATATATATATATATATATATATATATATATATTTGTATGTAATCCTGAGAATCTTGATATGTATTTACACTTTTCTGTTACAATTTCAAGCACAAAACTCAATTTCATCATGCCTTTCCTTCCATCCGCAATGTTTTATTGTTTCTCTTGGTTTATATTCAATATTTAATGCTATACATGTTAAGTTAAAATCAAGGTACTGTATGTTCCTGTTTTCCTCTTTAGAGCTATTTATTATTTATATACTCTTTGAATATATTTATTTATTTTTATTTTGACATTCATTGCAAATAAACCAATATGAAAAACAATGGAATAGCTGATCTGATGTCATTTATTGAAACTCATAAATCCTATTGCACACAGAAAAATAATACCATTTCATTATTAAAGCGTAATGAACAATAAAATAGTGGCAGAGGCAACCATGAAATAGTCAAATAGAAGCTGTCGCTGGTAAAATAAACTTCTTAACTTTAATGGTGTACACAGGTAAGCGCTTTCACAATCGCTTCATCAGACCAAAGAACACCTTTTCCAAATCTCATTCCTTATATAGCCAATCAATAAACAATGAAGTATTAGACTAATTAAAAAGTAATTAATTAAAGCAGCTACTTTAAAAAGTGACATATGAAAAATATAAATAAAACACATGACTGTATTACAAAATTTATACATAAATAGTAACTTCATAAAAACGGAACATGGCAAAGCCAGGATGTAAATATAATATATAACATCATTGGAATCAGTATCTCGCATAAATAATTTTGACAATAAGCTGAGTGGAAGAATGGGAACTAGCCTATAAGGGTAAAATGATTATTTAACACACGGTCTATGTGATTTCAGTATGGGTTGAAGGGATGCCCTCTCATTAAGTCCCCTACCTCTATCGGCTCTAAGCCTTAAAATCCAGATGATCTCCTTCTTCTCAGTGTCATTTCTAATGTCCCCTTGTCTAATTATGGGTGTAACTACATCTATAACCATAAAACTGAACGTATGGTCATCACCTGAAGCCATTACATGTTTGGCTAAGGCATTGTTGATATGATTAATTCTAATGGCATATAATGTTCTCTGATTCTAGTCCGAAATGTCCTATTAGTTTTCCCAATATAGAAAGAGGAACATATATTACACACTGCCAGGTAGACTACATGTGAGGTGTCACAACTCGCAACTATATTGAACCTAAACTCTTTGCCAGTATCTGGGTGAGTAAAGCAATCACTAGTCTCAATAAAACCACAAAAATGGCATTTCCCACAGGGCATTGTATCCTTTCTCCCACTATAAGTACCTTTGTCTGTGGACTGACATGGTAGCCTTTTCAGATTAGGTCTATTCTTAAATCTAAAAACAGGTCTTTCACCAACGATATTCTTAAAGTCAGTGTTGGTGGTAAGTATTTTCCAGTGATTATTAATAATATCAAAAATAGCCCCATTATCAGTGGTGTAAAACATAGGAATTTTAATATTGGAAGGTTCACTCCTTATAACACTAGTTGATGTTACATTATTAGAATAATATGGGGCAGCTCTACTTTCTCTAATGTTGTCAAGATCAGAGAGACCTCTTTCTATTTCTACTTCATTGTAACCTCTATGTAAAAGCCTATTCGTAAAACATACTAACTCATGTCGATGTCCTACATCAGTGGCATTTAATCGAGAAATTCTCATTCCTTGCCCTCTTATAATATTTTTGAAAATATATGAGGGATGCATACTGTGTCTGTGTAAAAGGGTGTTCCTATAACTTGTTTTTCTAAAGACACCAGTATTAATATGTGTCCAACACTTTTTCTACAAACACATCTAAATATTCTATTTTGGTATTAGAATATTTCAGGGTGAATTTAAGATAATCTGTCATAATGTTCATTTCACTTACAAACAATTCCAAGTCATCAGCCTTCCCATTCCAAATTATAAAGACGTCATCAACAAAATGTCTATAAAACACCACATATCTCTTAAACTCATCAGTAGTGAATAAACGATCCTCTTCCCAAAGTGTTAGAACCATGTTGGCATAGCTATTGGCACATGAAGTGCCCATAGCCATGTGATCACGTTGTATATAAAGCTCTTGTTCATAAATAAAAATGTTGTTTTCCAAAATAACCTCGAGAAAAAGGCATATAAGGTCAATATATTTACTATCATAACCACTGTGCTTAATCAAATACTTCTTAACTGATTCCACACCTTGTTCAACTGGAATAACAGTGAACAAGGATTGTACATCCAATGTAGCAAATAGCATATCAGAATTCATTGCATATGTATTTGTGAAACTATACAGGTCTATCAAGAATTGTTTGGTATCTTTGAGAACAAATATATTTTTCTCTAATAATGGTCGAAGGACTTTTTCAACATATATGGAAAATGGTTCAGTGCACCACCCCTTACCTGAGACTATAGGTCTCAAAGGGGGTTTAAGCTATCTTTATGAATTTTAGGCAGGCCTTGTATAGCCGGAACCATTGGGTACTCTACCTCAAGGAACATGCCTAATTCATGTGTAATACTAGAACTTTTAACCAAATCTTCTATCATATAAAATAACCTACATTTGATCTCTTCCACTTTATTTATGCTGATGATTTGATAGTATTTAACGTCACTCAACATTCTAGGCATAGCTTCTCGATAGCCCTCTTGATCCATGATTACCACAGGACCACCTTTGTCTGCGGCTCTGATAGCTCTGGTAGAATCATTCTGTAATCTATGCATGGCAGCTCGGTCCCTGTAAGTAAATTCTTTTCCTTTGAATTTATTCCGATGTTTACTAGAACCTCCATCATAGAAGACATGCAGGTCATCCTCAACCAACCTATAGAATGCTTCAATTACTGGGTGGTATTAGGCATATATACACTTGGTTTATTGAAACTACATTTATGTTCAGTGATATTATTTCCAAACTCATACTGTAACATAACATTTCTAAGAAAGATCCTTGCATCAATTAATAGATTAGTCAAGTTATTATTACTAGTAGGAATGAAACTGAGTCCCTTATTAAGAGCATTGAATTCATCAGTGTCCAGAATTCTTTTGGAAATATTCCAAACTAAACTGTCCCCATCTGTTGCCACATCTTTTTGAGAGACTGATTTGACTGTCTCTCCACTGACAGTTTCCTCTTCTGTCTGCCACGGCTGACAGAGCGGCCTCTCTTCATCCCCTTCTCCATAGAAATGGGAAGGGGGAATTGAGGAAAATCCATACCACTAATTTGGTTGTGGTCACCACTTGTCCTAGTGGTTTGAGAGACCTTTGGTCATACCACCGGTTGTTTAGCAGTCACTGTGTTACTGATAGTAACATTACTGTTCTGAGACAATTCATTGTGCAAGGCAGTTGAAGAAGGCACAGGGGGATTAGAGCCTTCTATCACCCTTTCATTAATCAAAGTACTAGGATGTCCTGCTATATCATGATGGTTAGTAGAACAATGAGCAGCAACGCAACTCGAAACTTCAGCAAAATCCTCATGTACATTTTCTTATTCTTTTGCATTAGTATTGTCTATGCGTTTAGAACCATTATTGTATCCAGGCTGATGGTCCCCACAAGCATTATTTAAATTATTTCTATTAATGGTTCCCTGTCCATAAACTTGA
Source organism: Protopterus annectens (assembly GCF_019279795.1). Taxonomy (NCBI): domain Eukaryota; kingdom Metazoa; phylum Chordata; order Ceratodontiformes; family Protopteridae; genus Protopterus; species Protopterus annectens. Next base: position 960,604,933 of record NC_056728.1, read on the forward strand.
TTAATTCTAGGCCAAGTGAAGACATGGCCTTCTCTAAAATCCTTAGTGTCCCTATCAATTTTGCTGCGTTTCTGTTGCAACAAACCCTTTCATACACTAGCATGCCATCTAACACAGTATTTAAAGCATGGTCTACAAACACTGGTCTGAAATGTTCATATAAGGCTTGTTGTTGTTGTAAAATAGAAACCGTTAATTTCTTCTCTTTGGGTTTAGAAAACTCTACCAATAGTTTGATACAGTTTAAGCTCACCTCCAAATTTAACTTTTGCCATTTCACCAGGAGTTCTGGGTACTGCTCTCCGTATGTCGGCATCTTTAAGACACGTAAACCCCTGTACAATTTTCCTATTGAGGCATACTTCAAAGTGTTGTCATTGTACAAGTAGATGTTTAAACTTTAAGGAATCTCCCTCAAGTTTATCTATCGCCAAACGTAATTCCAACATTTCTGTTATGTCTGCGGATGCTGCCATTCCTTCACTGTTGGCTTCATATAAAAACAGTGGATTGCTGTTACTCCTTAAACATGCAGAAAACGTCTGTGATAGGCTTTCGCCCTCTCTGACCAACGCAATTGGTACATTTTCTGGATGGAAAGACCCGATTGGTCTATTCACTTCACCGATTACCTCAGCACTTCTGACTGGCTCAGGATGTCTGTAATCTAATTCGACATTGATGGAAAAATTGGTCGGAGAGGGTGAAAGCCTATCACAGAAGTTTTCCGCATGTTTAAGGAGCGACAGCAATCTGCTGTCTTTATATGAAGCCAACAGTGAAGGAATGGCAGTGTCCGCAGACATAACAGAAATGGAGGAATTACGTTTGGTGATAGATAAACTTGAGGGAGATTCATTAAAGTTTAAACATCTACTTGTACAGTGACAACACTTTGAAGTATGCCTCAATAGGAAAATTGTACCGAGGGGCTTACGTGTCTTAAAGATGCCGACATACAGAGAGCAGTACCCAGAACTCCTGGCAAAATGGCAAAAGTTAAATTTGGAGGTGAGCTTAAACTATATCAAACTATTAGTAGAGTTTTTTAAACCCGAAAAGGAGAAATTAAGGGTTTCTATTTTACAACAACAACAAGCCTTATATGAACGTTTCAGACCAGTGTTTGTAGTCCATGCTTTAAATACTGTGTTAGATGGCATGCTAGTGTATGAAAGGTGTTTGTTGCAACAGAAACGCAGCACAATTGATAGGGACACTAAGGATTTTAGAGAAGGCCATGTCTTCACTTGGCCTAGAATGAATCAAGTTTATGGACAGGGAACCATTAATAGAAATAATTTAAATAATGCTCGTGGGGACCATCAGCCTGGATACAATAATGGTTCTAAACGCATAGACAATACTAATGCAAAAGAAAATGTACATGAGGATTTTGCTGAAGTTTCGAGTTGTGTTGCTACTCATTGTTCCACTAACCATCCTGATATAGCAGGACATCCTAGTACTTTGATTAATGAAAGGGTTATAGAAGGCTCTAATCCCCCTGTGCCTTCTTCAACTGCCTTGCACAATGAATTGTCTCAGAACAGTAATGTTACTATCAGTAACACAGTGACTGCTAAACAACCGGTGGTATGACCAAAGGTCTCTCAAACCACTAGGACAAGTGGTGACCACAACCAAATTAGTGGTAAGGATTTTCCTCAATTCCCCCTTCCCATTTCTATGGAGAAGGGGATGAAGAGAGGCCGCTCTGTCAGCCATGGCAGACAGAAGCAGAAACTGTCAGTGAAGAGACAGTCAAATCAGTCTCACAAAAAGATGTGGCAACAGATGGGACAGTTTAGTTTGGAATATTTCCAAAAGAATTTTGGACACTGATGAATTCAATGCTCTTAATAAGGGACTCAGTTTCATTCCTACTAGTAATAATAAATTGACTAATGTATTAATTGATGCAAGGATCTTTCTTAGAAATGTTATGTTACAGTATGAGTTTGGAAATAATATCACTGAACATAAATGTAATTTCAAGAAACCAAGTGTATATATGCCTAATAACCAGCCACTAATTGAAGCATTCTATAGGTCGGTTGAGGATGACCTGCATGTCTTCTATGATGGAGGTTCTAGTAAACGTCGGAATAAATTCAAAGGAAAAAATGTTACTTACGGGGACCGAGCTGCCATGCATAGATTACAGAATGATTCTACCATAGCTATCGGACCCGCAGACAAAGGTGGTCCTGTGGTAATCATGGATCAAGAGGGCTATCGAGAAGCTATGCTTAGAATGTTGAGTGACGTTAAATACTATCAAATCATCAGCATAAATAAAGTGGATGAGATCAAATGTAGGTTATTTTATATGATAGAAGATTTGGTTAAAAGTTCTAGTATTACACATGAATTAGGCAGGTTCCTTGAGGTAGAGTACCCAATGGTTCCGGCTATACAAGGCCTGCCTAAAATTCATAAAGATAACTTAAACCCCCTTTGAGACCTATAGCCTCAGGTAAGGGGTGGTGCACCGAACCATTTTCCATATATGTTGAAAAAGTCCTTCGACCATTATTAGAGAAAAATATATTTGTTCTCAAAGATACCAAACAATTCTTGATAGACCTGTATAGTTTCACAAGTACATATGCAATGAACTCTGATATGCTATTTGCTACATTGGATGTACAATCCTTGTTCACTGTTATTCCAAATGAACAAGGTGTGGAATCAGTTAAGAAGTATTTGATTAAGCACAGTGGTTATGATGGCAAATATATTGACCTTATATGTCTTTTTCTCGAGGTTATTTTGGAAAACAACATTTTTATTTATGAACAAGAGCTTTATATTCAACGTGATCACGTGGCTATGGGCACTTCATGTGCCAATAGCTACGCCAACATGGTTCTAACACTTTGGGAAGAGGATCGTTTATTCACTACTGATGAGTTTAAGAAATATGTGGTGTTTTATCGACGTTTTGTTGATGACATCTTTTTAATTTGGAATGGGAAGGCTGATGACTTGGAATTGTTTGCAAGTGAAATGAACATTATGACAGATTATCTTAAATTCACCCTGAAAAATTCTAATACTAAAATAGAATATTTAGATGTGTTTGTAGAAAAAGTGTTGGACACACATTAATACTGGTGTCTTTAGAAAAACAAGTTATAGGAACACCCTTTTACATAGACGCAGTATGCACCCCTCATATATTTTCAAAAATTTTATAAGATGGCAAGGAATGAGAATTTCTCAATTAAATGCCACTGATGTAGGATATCGACATGAGTTAGTATGTTTTAAGAATAGGCTTTTACATAGAGGTTACAATGAAGTAGAAATGGAAAGAGGCCTCTCTGATCATGACAACATTAGAGAAGGTAGAGCTGCCCCATATTATTCTAATAATGTAACATCAACTAGTGTTATAAGGAGTGAACCTTCCAGTATCAAAATTCCTATGTTTAACACCACTGATAATGGAGCTATTTTTGATATTATTAATAATCAATGGAAAATACTTACCACCAACACTGACTAAGAATATCATTGGTGAGAGACCTGTTTTTAGATTTAAGAATAAACCTAATCTGAAAAGGATACTATGTCAGTCCACACACAAAGGAACTTATAGTGGGAGAAAGGGTACAATGCCCTGTGGGAAATGCAATTTTTGTCATTTTATTGAGACTAGTGATTGCTTTTCTCACCCAGATACTGGCAAAGAGTTTAGGTTCAATATAGTTGCGAGTTATGACACCTCACATGTAGTCTACCTGGCAGTGTGTAATATATGTTCCTCTTTCTATATTGGGAAAACTAATAGGACATTTCGGACTAGAATCAGAGAACATTTATATGCCATTAGAATTAATCATATCAGCAATGCCTTAGCCAAACATGTAATGGCTTCAGGCGATGACCATACATTCAGTTTTATGGTTATAGATGTAGTTACACCCATGATTAGACAAGGGGACATTAGAAATGACACTGAGAAGAAGGAGATCAGCTGGATTTTAAGGCTTAGAGCAGATAGAGGTAGGGGACTTAATGAGAGGGCATCCCTTCAACCCATACTGAAATCATATAGACCATGTGTTAAATAATCATTTTACCCTTATAGGCTAGTTCCCATTCTTCCACTCAGCTTATTGTCAAAATTATTTATGTGAGATACTGATTCCAATGATATTATATATTATATTTACATCCTGGCTTTGCCATGTTCCGTTTTTATGAAGTTACTATTTATGTATAAATTTTGTAATACAGTCATGTGTTTTATTTATATTTTTCATATGTCACTTTTTAAAGTAGCTGCTTTAATTAATTACTTTTTAATTAGTCTAATACTTCATTGTTTATTGATTGGCTATATAAGGAATGAGATTTGGAAAAGGTGTTCTTTGGTCTGATGAAGCGATTGTGAAAGCGCTTACCTGTGTACACCATTAAAGTTAAGAAGTTTATTTTACCAGCGACAGCTTCTATTTGACTATTGCATGGTTGCCTCTGCCACTATTTTGTTGTTCATTACGCTTTTATACATTTTTTCGTGTGGAGAGGCACTTACTCCACTGAGTATTGTGCTACGTCTTATTACCATTTCATTATTACATGATATTGCTCATCCTACTAATAAATTAATCTCTTTCTCTTAGCCTTTTACTCATTCTTCTTGCTGAAGTTTGTTATGAGCGCAAGTTAAAAGTCATCATTAGGAAATGCTTGCTTTGACTTGCTCTACAGAACAGGTTTATCAATGCTTTATTCACTTACTTCTGTGCACTATTGTTTTACTTATCTGCTTCCTCCATAACAGTCTGCTCTCAATCAACTAATGACCGATTTATTATTCCTGTTTCCAGTGTCCAAAGACTCTAGATGAAGGATGCAAGAGTTTAGTATCATTTGCCCTCATTCTAAAGAGAACCAGGACATTTTTTTTCTTTTGCACTTCCCCTCCTTCTAGTGACTGGCAAGCTTGCTATGGTGTCTGCCATGCTACACCCACTTTGATATACACTTTCAGATGCCCTGTTTGCAGTGTCAGAGAGGGATCTGGTCCTGTTCGGACTCATTCCAGGGAAAGATTTGCCTTATTTCATAAAATAGGAGTGACTGCTGAGAGTTAAAGCACGTGTTCTCTGTGAAAGAAGATGGGATATGGAAGAATAAGTGAGTCATCAGCCTTTCACTCTCAATCCTCTGACTAGTTTCCCAAATGTCTGGGCCAATAACTAAATCCAGATCACCTGGGCAATACCTCAGGCTTTAATCCCCATTCAGCAGTTTATCATAAAAAGTCCAGCATAAAACTTAAACTTTTCAAAATCAAAAGATGCCCTGCATTCAGGAACACTTAAAGGATTTGCAGTCTTTATTCAGAATACTGACAGAGTAAGAGGCTTGCCATTAAACTGCAGTTTCTGAGCAAACAGGAAACACAGACCTATTGAGTGTAATTCCTGCAATTGTACAGTTACACATTTTAGAGGGACAATAAGTAAAATTCAGTGCAAAAATTAGCGTCTCCCTTTCCTTTATGGAGATTAAGATGATCGTTATTTCCAAGTCTTCTGTTTTTTCCATCCTCTGTGACAGGCTTCCCACCCTTAAACAGCCCAACCAGATATGTACCTATTTTCCTGTTTTCTGTAGCATACATAAAATGCCGTTGTTATCCTATGGCCCAATGCCACAAGAACTAGGGAAGGATACATAATAAAAAATCTATTGAATGAAAGTATTAAACATTTTTATTCATTATAAAGCAGTAGTGAGCATTGTGTAAGGGTCAAAATCATTTCAAAGTGTAATTTACTGTTTAATTTCTGATAATGTAATTTACACAACTGAGGGATGTGTATGTATGTTTCAGAGTTCACGTATGATTCTGCAGAGCTAGAATGCTAAAGTACTGCTACACATGTTTCTGCATTCCTTTTTAGATTAGAAGTTGTTGACACTATACTGCTGGATACAATGCACTTTATTCACCAATATGAAAGCTGGATTATTTCTGATGTTCTAGATACAAACAAGATTTTTGTGCTATATATCAAGAATGGTACAGTATTTCATTGAACTATTTGTTTTTTCTGAATTTGAGAATGTAATATGATTTTTAACTGTTTCTAATAATTCATATAAATGATTCAGACATTATTTATACTTAGCAACATTTTACACTATAGTTAAAACCTCAGATTTCATAAAATGAAAGATTAAATTCAGATTGTTTCATATGGGAACCTTGACACATCTGCTCTGCATATGCAACCATAATAACAGAGAAGCAGCAATGGGAAGTAGCTGGAATGTGTTTAAGAACTACAAAAACTGACTAATTAAGTGTTGTTTTTTAAAATATTACAACAACCCAAGTAGACTTTGATTTTAGCTATAAATGACATGAGCTATTCAGATAATGAACATATAATTATTTTCCTTTTTATCCGGTATCATTCTTTTAAACTTTTCAGCTTAAGAAAACATAAGAGATCAACAATTATATCACTGTAGTTTGCTAGTGTGTAAGAATTACATTCTCAAGAAAAGCTGAAGACTCTGTATTAGCAATTTCAATGGGTGACGTTGCAGAAAAAACATACCAATATAGCATTTAGAGGAATATGAAAACTGAGAGCAAACATAATTTTTTAGTAGACTATGGGAAATGACTGTAGGGTTCATAAATGAATATTTAACTGTTTACATTGTCTGATATCTGATCGAGACAGGCATGTTGGTGAGGAAAGGGAGGAAAATATTGTATTTATTTACTTATTTATAGTTTTTGTTTACCAAGAAAGTTTGACTGCGCTCAGGACCCATTTTCAGCAGAGACACAGGGAGAAAACCTCCGGCACAATACAATACAAGTGAACACTGACAATGAAATCCAACATAGATACTAAGTACTAAAACATGGGAAGTGGTACTTTTGTATACTATATATACAAACATGAAGAGCAAGAAATCAGTAGTAGAATTATATACAACACGTATAGTTTTACAATGGCAGTTGGTCATTAAATTTTATACAGTATTCAGACATACTGTAGTTCATAATTTTATGCAGTTACTGTTTTAGAAGGGAGAAAGAGTTCAGCAAGGAGTACAGTTAGAGGAGAGAAGAATAGTTTAATCAGTTAGAGAACATTTACAGCAATAGGCTGAGTAGATATGTTTTTAGTTGAAGCTTGAAAGACTTTAGTGATTGGCCTTGTCTGTTTGGGGAATGGAGTTCCAGGTTTTGGACATTAGGTGAGAGTACAGGGAGCAGTCAGCCAAGCTGTTAAGTTTGGATACAAGTATTAGGGCTTTGTCAGAAGTACACAGTCCTAGCTGGGTAGTAAGATTGTATTAAGTTTCTTAAGGATGAATAGTCACTTTTTTTCTGTAGTAATTTATGGATAGTAGGGAGTTGAAAGTATATGAGTTGGTGGGGTAGTTTGAGTAACTGGAGGTGCCCGAGTGCTTGATGATCACATGATCCATGAGGGAGGTTGGCTTCAAATGTTGTGACCTTTTTGTAACACTGTTCATGCTTTCTTAGATAGGTTTGTTGGATGTTGGTAAATACTGGTGTATAGGGGAGGGTGGGTAGGGGGCGAGTTATCATACAAGATCTCACTAGATTAAACATACAGGGTTTGACTCTACTGAAAGAGGCAAGTTTTTGATGGTTATTTATTTATTTATTTTTTAATGACATGATCTATGTGGACATAAAATTTTAGGGTTTTATCTATATGAATGCCTAGCAGTTTACTAAGTGTGATAAGTTGTATTTTGTTGTTGTTAGAGAAGGTAACATAGAAGGATGACTTTTATTGCAAGGTGTTTTGGAGTGAAGATAGGTAATTTTGATTTTGATTTCTCAGGCTAAAGGAGTAGTTGGTTAGAGGCCAGACAGTTTTCTACTGAGGAGAAAGATTCCTGAGTCAGCTCTTGTAGACAGTCAAGGTTTTTTCCTGAGCAAATGACGGCTGAATAATCTTTGTACTGTATTAAGGCAGCATTCTTGTTTGTCAGTGCAAGGTCATTAACAATGAAGCTAAACAGGACAGAGCCAAGTATTGATCCCCGCTGAACTCTAACTGATATGGAGAGAAATAGTGAGATGTCATTCAACCACTTCACTGCTTGGTGGAAATTAGCATCGTAGCGAGAAAATCAGGAGAGGGAGGCATTATCAAGGTCTAAGTTAAGACATTTTTGTAAGAAAACATTGTGGAAGACAGTGTCAAAAATTTTAAACAGATAAGAAAGAGGGCTAATACTAGGTTGCCTTCATCTCTGCTTGTATTGATTGTATTAATGAAGCTTAGGAGAGCCAAGAAGATGCTATAATGGGAGTGGAAACCATACTGTGAGGGAGAAAGTGTTTTTTGGGGGGGTGATATAGTGAAGTAATTGGAACTAAATGCATTTTTCAAGTATCTTGGACACAAGAAAGAGAGAATGGCAATGGGCCTATAATTAATGAGCTCAACTAATTGACCACCTTTATGGATGTGGAGGATGTAGTATTTTTTCCACAGGAGTGGTACAAATAATTCATTGATACAATGGTTAATCAATATAGAGACAGGGCTATGACCTCTGCTGCAAGTTTTAGATATTCAACTGGTAGGTTGTCGGATACTTGACATGTAAGTTTTAGTTTGTGCATAAGTTTTTTAATGGTGGGGTAGGGGCTGATTGGAGAGATATGGAATATTGGGATTTTACATTTGGAATTCGCTCTGAGCATTGTTTAGGTTGTTGCTACTGAATAAGGATGAAACTGAACTAATAACACTAGAGTTAAATCCATTCCCAATTTTTCTGGGGTTGTTTAAATTGATTGTTGGAGAGGGTTGTGTTGAGAGACCAGGGTTTTATGGAAGAGCAGGGTTATCGTGATTATTACTTTGGAGATTTGTATAACAGTTTTTGTTTTTTTTTTGTCAGATTTAATTTTATGTTTAGCTCTGTTTCCGAGTTCTTTAAATTTTTGATGGTTAGCTTGAGTTTCATTTGGTGACCAGGTTTTCCATGCAGCATCTCAGTTTCATATCATGCTTGGTACTTCTGATCAGCTAAGGGACAGGATCTAACTTACCTCTTTTTCCCTCCTAAGTGGGGCTAGCTCATTTAGTATATTTAGCACATTTAGGAATATGTTATTAAAGTTGAATATAACATAATCAAGAAGTAAATACGTTAGTGCTGTCCAGTTGTATTTATTGAGTCATGAGACAAATGTGTAATTTTCAAACTTTGAGAGGTTACATGCCACATTGTAATGAAGCTGTTTTGGACGTTTGTTTTCTTAAAGCAAATATGGGGAGATGATCACTTAAGCAGCCAGAAAGAGTTCCTGAAGTAAAGTTTTACTTCAGGTAGAGCAGAGTATCCAGTCTGTTTTAGTATAGTCAGTAGAGAGACAATCAGCTGACAAAGTCTGTACAGATTTCTTTTTAAGATGAGTTGCTAGAGGTGAGTGAAAGCCAATCAATATTAGTCACTTAGTATTATTTTTTTAGAGGAATATTATATTGTGCCAGTCCCAAGCCCGGATAAATGGGGAGGGTTGCGTCAGGAAGGGCTTCCGGAGTAAAATGTTGCCGTATCATACATGTGGACAACAGTACAGATATACATACCAGATTGGCCAAGGCCTGGGTTAACAACGACCACCACCAGCACTGTTGGCCAACAGGGTGCTGGCGGAAATTGGGCTGATGGCCAAAGGAGGAGAAGAGGGGGAAAGCATGCCTGAAGGCAGGTAAATACTAGGACTGTGGTAGTGAGGTTCGGAACTTTGAATGTTGGCAGTATGACTGGTATAGGGAGACAGCTAGCTGATATGATCGACAGAAGGAAGGTTGGTATATTGTGTGTGCAACAGACCACATGGAAGGGGAGCAAGGCTAGGTGTATCGGAGTTGGGTTCAAATTGTTTTATCATGGTGTGGATGAGAGGAGAAATGGTGTAGGGGTTATCCTGAAGGAACAGTATGCTAAGAGTGTTTTGGAGGTGAAAAGAGTGTTGGATAGAGTGATGTTTATGAAGCTGGAAATTGATGGTGTAATGATGAATGTTGTTAGTGCATATGCTCCACAAGTTGGGTGTACGATGGATGAAAAAGAAAAATTTTGCAGTGAGTTGGATGAAGTGGTGATGACTGTACCCAAAGGTGAGTGAGTGGTGATTGGAGCAGATTTCAATGGGCATGTTGGTGAAAGGAACAGAGGGGATGAGGAAGTGATGAGTAGGCATGGTGTTAAGTAAAGGAATGCAGAAGGTCAGATGGTAGTGGATTTTGTGAAAAGGATGGACATGGCTGTGGTGAATACATATTTTAACAAGAAGGAGGAGCATAAGGCAACATACAAGAGTGGAGGGAGATGCACACAGGTGGATTATATCGTATGTAGAAGGGCCAGTCTGAAGGAGATTGGAGACTGTAAAGTGGTGGCAGGGGGAAAGTGCAGTTAGGCAGCATAGGATGATGATTTGTAGGATGACATTGGTGATCAAGAAGAGGAGGATGAGTGTGAGGGCAGCACCAAGGATCAAATGGTGGAAACTGAAAAAGGTTAATTGTGAGGTGGAGTTCAGGGAAGAGTTAAGACAGGCACTGGGTGGCAGTGAAGAGTTACAGAATAGCTGGGTAACTACAGCAGAGCTAGTAAGGGAGATAGCTAGAAAGGTGCTTGATGTGACATCTGAAAAGAGGAAGGAGGACAAGGAGACCTGGTGGTGGAATGAGGAAGTATAGGACAGTATACAGAGAAAGAGGTTGGCGAAGAAGAAGTGGGATTGTCAGAGAGATGAAGAAAGTAGACAGAAGTATAAGGAGATGAGGTGCATGGCAAAGAGAGAAGTGGCGAAGGCTAAGGATAATGCATATGAAGAGTTGTATGAAAGGTTGGACACTAAGGAGGGAGAAAAGGACCTGTACCGATTGGCTAGACAGAGGGACCGAGCTAGTAAAGATGTGCAGCAGGTAAGGGTGATAAAGGATAATGAGGGAAACATACTCACAAGCGAGGAGAGTGTGTTGAGCAGATGGAAAGAGTACTTTGAGGGGCTGATGAATGAAGAGAATGAGAGGGAGAGAAGGTTGGACAATGTATGGCTAGTAAATCATGAAGTGCAGTGGATTAGCAAGGAGGAAGTAAGGATAGCTATGAAGAGGATGAAGAATGGAAAGGCTGTTGGTCCAGATGGCATACCTGTGAAAGCATGGAGATGTTTAGGTGAAATGACAGTGGAGTCTTTAACTAGATTGTTTAATGAAATATTGGAAAGTGAGAGGATGCCTGAGAAATGGAGAAAACATGTTTTGGTAACAATTTTTAAGAATAATGGTGATGTGCAGAGCTGTAGTAACTACAGAGGGATTAAATTGATCAGTCACAGCATGAAGTTATGGGAAAGAGTAGTGGAAGCTAGGTTAAGAAGGGAGGTGATTAGTGATCAGCAGTATGGTTTCATGCCAGGAAAGAGCACTACAGATGCGATGTTTGCTCTGAGAGTGTTGATGGAGAAGTACAGAGAAGGTCAGAAGGAGTTGCATTGTGTCTTTGTGGACTTAGAGAAAGCATATGACAGGGTGCTTAGCGAGGAGTTGTGGTATTGTAGGAGGAAGTCGAGAGTGTTAGAGAAGTATGTAAGAGTGGTACAGGATATGTATGAGGTAGTGTGACAGCGGTGAGATCTGTGGTGGGAGTGAAGGATGTGTTTAAGGTGGAGGTGGGATTACATCAAGGATCAGCTCTGAGCCCTTTCTTATTTGCAAAGGTGATGGACAGGTTGACAGACAAGATCAGACAGGAGTCCCCGTGGACTATGATGTTTGCAGATAACATTGTGATCTGTAATGAGAGTAGGGAACAGGTGGAGGAGACCCTGGAGAGATGGAGATATGCCATTGAGAGAGGAGGAATGAAAGTCAGCAGGACTAAGGCAGAATATATGTGTGTGAATGAGAGGGAGGATAGAGGAATGGTGAGGATGCAGGGAGTAGAGGTGGCAAAAGTGGATGAGTTTAAATACTTGGGATCAAAAGTTCAGAGTAATGGTGAGTGTGGAAGAGAGGTGAAGAAGAGAGTACAGGGCAGGATGGAGTGGGTGGAGAAGAGTGTCAGGAGTGAATTGTGACAGACTGGTACCAGTAAGAGTGAAAGGGAAGGTCTACAAGAGGGTAGTGAGACCAGCTATGTTATATGGGTTGGAGACAGTGGCACTGACAAAAAGGCAGGCATCAGAGCTGGACGTGGCAGAGTTAAAGATGTTAAGATTTGCACTGGGTGTGATGAGGGTGGACAGGATTAGGAATAAGTATATTAGAGGGTCAGCCCAGGTTGGAAAGTTTGAAGACAAAGCCAGAGAGGCATGATTACATTGGTTTGGACATGTGCTGAGGAGGGATGCGGAGTATATTGGGAAAAAGATGCTAAGGCTGAAGCTGCCAGGTAACAGGAAAAGAGGAAGGCCTAAGATAAAGTTCATGGATGTGGTGAGAGAGGACATGCAGGTGGTTGGTGTGACAGAGCAAGATGCAGAGGACAGGAAGAAATGGAAACAGATGATCCGTTGCGGTGACCCCTAACGGGAGCAGCCAAAAGTAGAAGATTATATATATATATATATATATATATATATATATATATATATATATCTGTTTCATATATAGATTTTATATATATATATATATATATATATATATACATATATATATATATATATATATATATAGGTCCACTTTTAAATCCCGAAATATCAAAATCTCGAGTTTTGAGATACCGAACTCAAAACATCGAGATTTTGGTATCTTGAAATTTAAAACTGGACCAAAAAAAAAGAAGCTACAGGTAAAATAATGTGTTTGTAGGGGGTCAAGCCCTCCATACCCCTCTATTTAAATATACCAACTCCGAGATCGCACTACTGTGAAGAGAACGGTAATGCTCCTACCATTCTCTTCACTTAAGAGCAATCTCAAAGTTGGTATATTTAAGTAGGGGAGGTGCGGGGGGCTTTACCCCCGCAAACACATTATTTTAGGGGGGGGGGTTGTTTGTTTTTGTTCCACTTTTAAGTTTTGAGATACCGAAATCTTGATGTTTTGAGTTCAGTATCTCAAAACTCGAGATTTTGATATTTCGGGATTAAAAAGTGGATCTATAGATATATATATGTATATACATACACACACACACACACACACACACACACACACACACATATATATATATATACATATATTCATATTTTCTCATGCATATGCAAAGCTTTAAAGTATAACTTTTCCTAATAAAATACTGTGTATTTTAAATGTTTTATTTAATACATAATACATATTCTCTTAAGCCAAAATAAATAAATAATCTTAGCCCACCTTTATGCTTTTCATTTTAAGCTATTCCCTTTTATTTCCATTTAACCAAAAAATATATATAAATTACATCATTTCTTTTAACAAGCCTTGTTCCATCTGCTTTAGAAAATCATATATACCTCTGAAATGCTTTAATATCCCAAATGTTGTGCTACCTTAAGATACACTTCTTTTTGTAAATAATATTCTAAAAACATTTTAGATCTTTATTACATCCATTACTTTTTTCATCTGTTTCCTACAAAATAATTTTCCTTAAATCATGCAGTTACCTTGGAACTGGAAAGTAATTTGGAGGTAATGGGGCTACTGACCTGTGTTTCGTGTAAGACCATGCCAAATGCTGAAGTTAAATTTATATAATTTACATCATAGTACAATTTTTTCATTCATAGCTGTTATTATATTGTTATAGAATGTCATATAGCAGCTAGTAATAGATCTATTTTCAGTGTATGCATGCTGATATATGGTTTCAAGTCCCAACCTTTCCAATTCTGACAATAACTTATCTAATATTAGCTTCTCCATTATTTTTCCACAACATGAAGCAAACTTTAAGGGTCTGTATGACTCTGTAAGTTTTTGCAAAAGTGTTCTCAGATCATTATTACTAATTCCATCCCTCACTGTGCTTTGTTTGAATATCGTTTGAGTAGTTTGCATATCCAGTTGTCCAGTTTGCGTAGTTTTTTTTTCAATCTATTTCAGTATTTGAGGTTACCTGGATAACAGTAGGACAATATATCACCCCCAACACACACTTTGTGGAGCCAAACTGCTTTGCAATTTATTTTGTAAATATAGCTATACTCTATTGCATCTGTGAATAAATTGTAGAAACTACAAACAGTTTGTAAATTTGTATGTGTTTACTCCTTCCACATCTTATGTATCTATAAAATAGTTTCTTATTATGCTGAACATCTTTATATAAATTTCTTTAACATTTTCTTGATTTTATCTCACAGTATGTTTAATATGGCTGTCCATATTGTTTATTTCAGTTTTCAAAGCTGTAGTTTGAATTCTCTTGCATTTCTTATATTTTTTGTCTCTCGCCTTAATCAGTTATCTTGTCCTTATGGAAATATACTCTCCTTGTGTGCCTAGATCCTTAAACATGTTTGTTTTGATTTTTTGCATTCAAACAATCTCTCTTTCAAAACTTACCACATTCCTTCTGCAATTTTTCCACTGAACACATCACTCGAATTAGTTTTATATAGTGACTGTTTTTCTTCCATATAGTCTTTAATTAGCCTTCTGTCCATTGGTTTAGATTTCAGTTTGGCAGAATTATCTAGCAAAAAAAATTAACCTTTATAATCCCATAATCACTGCTGGATAGCCAACTGACCGTGATTATCTCCTTCCACAGCCTGGTGAGTGGCACATCAGTGTATTCCACGACAGAACCACCTATAACTAACATATTGAATTGTGTGGATGTTTGTCTTATGGACTTTTGACTTTAGACAATGAAATTCTTGGATGTACGGTTCATGGTGGGTGTGGCTCTTTCATGTGTATGTGATGTTGCTGAGGATACTTGTTTTTTAGGTTTCTTTTAGGAAGCCTTTTATGATTTAGGTACACTACTTTTAAGAATCTCAGTTTACATAGTGTTTGGTGTGACTGGTGTGTGGTGCTGGAAACCTATTTATTATTTACAGGAACTACATGTGACACCTTTACTTCCATTAACATTATGTAATTATGTCTCTCACACACTGTGTTAGTTTATGTAGTATGTGATTGCCAGTAAATATGAGATAATTTCTGTATTGTCTCAGGATACTAAGCTGGCTACAAAATGGCTGGAATGTGTAAATCCATGGTTCCATTTGCTTACAAATGTTAGCTGAATGGGGACAGTGCCTAAACGGTTAGGAGTTGATTTACTGTCGGCATAAAACAAACAATTTTACTGTGGGATTCATAAACAATCATGTAGGCTTTGTCTGAAGCCTACACAATGTTTACATATTAGCTCGATGAGAAGTAGCGCTAATCATATATGCATGCTGCTCATCACGCTTACATGAATACAAGCAAGTTTTCATGGCAGCAACGATGTTGGCAGTCAGGAAAACATGTTGAGCACACACAGTAAACAAACAAGCTTGGCTTTGGGCAAATCTGTTAAGCATGCTTGCGTGGACAGCACAAACAGCTACAGAGGGCAAATAATGCAAGATGTACCAGGCAGAGAAAGTGTATGGCGTACATAAATCAAACATATGAATACAGAAAAAGTAAGAAGGGAGGGGAAACACCAATTGCAACTACAATATGTGGGTTACCAGACCAGGAAAAGTGTACTGAGGACAATGTGCACAGAAATCAAAGAGATGTACACAGAAATATGAAAGACAGGAGGTAAATGTTCAAATTCTACTAAGATAATTTATGTCAAGGTGCTTATGTCACAAAGCCAGTTTTGTAATAAAAAAAATTTGCAATACATATTTATAATTAATAGTGGTCAGACTCACTAGGTAAATAAAAGTAAATAAAAGCAGACTTAATATATAGGATGTGACAGCTACACAAATTTACATTCTAACGGAGGGGACTTGCATGACATATAAATGTCATTGACATGCTGAGTTGACATGACAGTTCTCAAGGACAGAACATATATAATGGGATATTTGCACATGTGTATTTCTTTAATATAGCAATTTGGAAAATAGGAATGGCTCAGAAGCCACAATCTCCTTTTGCAAGAATTGAACCCATCCCATCAGTGTTAACACTGACCTGTGTGTTAACAGTTTACACCACATTAATGGGCCCAATATATGTACAAGGAGGGTTGCCTTAGAAGGGAATGATGCACTTCAATATTCTAATGGCTGTTCATCCAATATGTAGGTGCGTGTGGTGTTAAAAATGTGGGAGTGGAGTGTGACATACCTAATACCCTTGCATAAGGTACTTCTACCTGACAAAGTTATTGTGCAGACAGATAAGAACAGAGGCAAACCATGATGCAATGTATTCCCCTGAGTGGTGTATTGTTGGCATCTACCACAGGCGGTAGCAATGGGTATTGTCACAAACAAAATTAATGTGTAAATTAAGACAGTATCCCTGATAATGAATTTCATACCAGCACGTCAGACTGACAGCAATTAAATGAGTATGGTCATGTGCACACAAATGTGATCAGTTTTATATCAATGTTCCATGGTCAAGGAAGGTTTCTCTGTATGTCTGTAGACATACCACCCAAGAACTGGAGCATACTTGTGTACACCACAGGACTCAATGCATGTGCCAAAGTAGCACTCTCACTATGACATTGGCAGAACAAATGTCTACTGTCATGAAATTCATATACATTCATGGAACATATTAAGGGATAAGACTGATAATGTGTATTGGTTGACGCGTGATGTCAGTACATTCATACAAAATGAAACCCTATGTTAGAATTGAACATCAAGTTGAACAATGGCCCCAAATAATAATATGGCTATTAATTAAATTTGCCCACAGTGGAACTGTCATCCCAGCTATATGAAGTCATTCAATTAGCTGGGCTTTATTTGCCCATAACTTTTATTTGCTAAAATTGATGGGGGAGGCCTCTGCTGCTCTATATGTACAAGGTATAATTGGGGGGGGGGGATGTCTTTCCTGCAGAACAGTTAAGAACACAATTGCTTACAGTCAGTAAGTGCTGGTTTGGAACACTTGCCTAAGTGTTGAGAAAATCAACAGTATAGTGGGTTCAATGAATGTGCCATGGTACAAGCACATTACCAATTGTCATATGTGTGGTTATGTGAAAGCATTACATCAAGTGTAGGAATCAAGGAATATGTGTCCCTGTAATTGCTTAGAAATAATCTTTCTGTATGTCAGACAAGTACAGTTTTGTACCTACCATAAATGTAGATGTTCGATTGCTCATACAACTGCAGTCATAACAGATGGGTTATCCTGCCGTCAGGCGGGTCCTCGGTCGGCCAAATTCCAAAGTCTAGGTCCGGCGTCGGTTGTCGTCGCTTCCTCCCTGACGTCAGTGTGGCAGGGGTATAAAAGAGGCAGCCGACTCCATTTTCTTCAGTTTTTCTTGCCCCAGATGTCAGGTGCCCCCAGAAGGAAGGCAAACATGCAAAAATGCAATGTTGATAAATCAAAAACAGTAGTTGCAAGCAAATACACCATAAAAGAGTATCCCAAAAGGTTATATGAAAAGGGTTTGTCATAAGGCCTGTCCTAAGAGGGGTTGGAGGGAGGGAAACCTGGACTGCAGCTGTATGAGCACTCGAACATCTACATTTATGGTAGGTACAAAACTGTACTATGTTCATCGTGCATACAGCTGCAGTCATAACAGATGGGTAGAATCCCAAAGCTAAGTAAGGGTGGTAGGCACTAAGTGGAACTAGGAGGGGCTAGGATGCCCTGCAGGACTGCTGTGGCAAAGCCCGCTCTAGACTTAGAGTATAGTGGGAGGTGATAGTGCTTGGAGAAAGTGTGCACTGAACTCCAGGTGGCTGCTTCCAAAATATCCTTGGTAGGGACCCCCCTGAGGAAGGCAGCAGAGGTAGCTGTGGCTCTGGTGGAGTGGGATCTGATGCATGCAGGCACAGTTTTTCCATGAAATGAGTAACAAAAGCGTATGCAGTGGGCTATCCATTTTGAAATTGCCTGTTTGGAAATAACCTTTCCTTGAGCACTTGCAGCATAGGACACAAAGAGTTGCTCAGATTTCCTGAATGGCTTTGTCCTGTCCAAATAATAACGAAGTTGTCTGTGAATGTCCAAGGAATGTAGTAGTCTTTCCCCTTTGTTTTGTGGATTAGGATAAAAGGTAGGTAAGTGGATAGTCTGATTCAAAGCTACACTGGATACTACCTTTGGCATAGAGGTAGGGTTGGTTCGTAAGGAAACTCTGTCCTGATGCAAAATGATGAATGGTTGCACAGCCATGAGGGCCTGTAGCTCCAAAACCCTGCGAGCTGAGATGATAGCCAGAAGAAAGGCTGTTTTCCATGACAAGTACTGTAACTCTGATGAAGAAGCTGGCTCGAAGGGAGGAAGGGTCAGCTTTTCCAATACGAAGTTGAGGTCCCAAGCAGGGACTGGTAGTTTCCTTGGGGGTTTTATATTCTTTGCCCCTCTGAGGAACTGCCTTAAGAGAGGATGAGAGAATAAAGGAGGATCTATGTTGTATTGTGCAGAAATGGCTGAAGTGTGGATCTTGATGGAGGAGAAGGAAAGTCCATTGTTTAACATCTCAGCTAGGTACTGTAAAATTTGAGGTATATTTATTACCCAAAGATTCTGTCCCTTCTTTTGATTCCAGGCACAAAATCGTTTCCATTTGGCGGAGTAGGCCTTTCTAGTAGAAGGTCTTCTGGCCTCCAAGATGACATCCTGCACCTCCTTGGAGAGGAGAAACTGTTGGGAAATCAAGGAATTCTCCATGCAGCTAGATTTAGAGTTTTGAGATGGCTGTGAAGTGTTTTGTAGTTGTGCTGGGACAACAGAAGAGGGACTAGAGGTAGGATCCATGGTGGGGAATGTGTCAGGCTCTTCAGGCGGATACCAGTGTTGCCTTGGCCAGTCTGGAGCAATGAGAATCATTTTCGGCCTCTCTGCTCTGGCTTTTAATAGAACTTTGGGCAGCAGAGGAAGAGGCGGGAAGGCATAGACTGCCAATGTTGCCCAATTCAAGGAAAGTGCGTCCACTTTCCAGGCCTGTGGATGATAGGGCCTTGAACAAAATTTTTTCAACTGGCAATTTCTGTGGGTAGCAAAGAGATCTATGTCTAGCTGTCCCCATGCCTGAGTTATCTTTGTGAAAATTTGAGAATGCAACTTCCATTCATGTGGGTCTGTCATATTTCTGATTAGGTTGTCTGCCAGTGTGTTTTCCTTCCCTGGCAGGAATTGTGCCTGTAGTTGAATTTTCAATTCCAGTGCTGTGTTCCATAGGGTCATGGCTTGCCTGCACAGGGGGTATGAATGAGTTTCTCCCTGTTTGTTTATGTACCACATCACAGTGGTGTTGTCTGTCCTTATCAATAGCTGGCCTGGATGCAGTAGGTCTTTGAAGGTCATAATAGCCTTTTGCATGTTTAGCATTTCCTTTTGGTTGATGTGAAGGAGCTTCTCTTTTCGTGCCCATTTTCCCTGAATGCACTGATTTGTCATGTGTGATCCCCATGCATAGTCTGAGGCGTCTGTTGTGATAATTTGAGTTGCTTGAGGTACACAGAAAGGAAGACCTGTGTTTCTTTGGCAAGCTTGAGCCCACCACATAAATTCCTATTGAAGGCATGGAATGAGTGGTATAATTGCTTCCAAGCTGTGGCTCTGTTGAGACCATAAGTTTTTTAGGTACCATTGAAGTTTCCTCATATGCAGCTTTGCACATGGGATAAGTAGGATGCAAGATGCCATGAATCCCAGAGCCTGCAGGACTTTCCTTGCAGTTAGCCTGGTGTAAGTTGCCATTTTTCTGAAGTATTGAGACAGTTGCCCTTGCTTGTCTGGTGTGAGGTAGGCCATCTGGGTGGTTGTATCCAAGTTGGCACACAGGAAAATTATTTGTTGAGAGGGTATTAGTTTTGATTTCTTTTTGTTGACTGTGTATCCCAGGAAGTTCAATAGTTTTATTACAAACGCCAGGTGCTGCAGTAGTATGTCCTTGCTGTCCGCTTGGATCAGGCAGTCATCCAGATATGGGTAGATTTGTATCCCTTGTAGTCTGCAGAAGGCGATTACTGATGCCAGGCATTTCGTAAACACTCTGGGTGCAGTAGATAAGCCAAAGGGCAATGCAGAGAATTGGTAATGGGTTGAACCTGCAAAAAATCTGAGGTATCTTCTGCAATCTTGTCTGATAGGGACATGCAGGTATGCCTCCTTGAGGTCCAATGTTACCAGCCAAGACTCCTTGCCCAGCATGGGAAGAAGCTGCTGTAATGTGAGCATCTTGAATTTTGGCACCTGTAGATATGTGTTTAGGATGGATAGGTCTAAGATAGGTCTCCAATATTTGTCTTTCCTTGGTACCAGGAATAGTCTGGAATAAAACCCTTGACCTTGTTCTTTTGCAGGTACCTCTTGAATTGCTTTCATGTCCATGAGAGCTGAAATTTGTTTTTGTGCCTCTGTCCTTTGATTTTGTGGCAGGTTTGGCATGCCTCTCATTTTTGGAAGGGTGTGAAAGTGGAACCTGTAGCCTCTGTCTATAATGTCCAGAATCCATTTCTCTTTTGTAACAATATGCCAATTCTTTGAGAATAATGTCAGTTTTCCACCCAAAGGTGCTGCCATTAAAGCTTTGCTTGGCAGGTGTAGGGGGAAGTCATTGTGTCCGTTTTCTAAAAGACTGTGATCTATCTTCTCCACCTCTTGGGGTTGGTGCTTGCCACTGTCAGGCTCTAAAAGATCCTTGAGGTAGCCCTCTACCCCTTGGTTGCCTGTATCTGCCCCTTTGAGGTCTGTCTGTGGCTGGAAAGGACCTATTTTTTGAAGGCCAGTTTCTGCTGAAACGTGGAGGCTGTACCTGCAGGAAATCTTTCACTGTTTGCATTGATTTCGCTTTTTCCTCCATTTTCTTTAGCTCCTCCTCTGCTTTAACACCAAACAATACATCTTTTTAAAAAGGTGCATCTAATAATTTAGCTTTGACATAATCTGGTAAGGCTTGCTCTTTGAGCCAAGCATGTCTACGTATAACAGATCCCGTAACAGTAGCTCTACATGAGGCCTCTAAAGCATCAAAACCACACTGAAAGGTATGTTTACCCACTTGCTCTGCACCATGCAACAAATCCTGCAACTCTTTTAAATCTGGTTGTGTCATTTTGCTTTTCAGCTGAGATATCAAAAACTGTTGACATATGGAACTGACAGTTTAATGCCCTCATGGTTAAAGTGGCTGAGGTGTACACCTTTTTGCCCCACCTTTCTAAAGATCTGAAATCTCTCTCTGAAGGTAATGGGTTTTTAGCAGTAGAGGCCTTAATTCCCTTGGGACCATGTGAAATAGTTTCTGGGTCAGCAGTATGGCTTTTATATAGGAACTGGTGAGATTCAGGAACCCTGTAATACCTGTCTGGTTTAACAGGAGCTGGAGGCAAAGAATCAGGATTAAGGCTGGTTTCTGTGTACACATCATCCAATATATCTAAAATAGGAGGGATAGCCAGAGGCCTATGCTGGGGGAGCAGAAGAAATTCTCTGAGCCTTTTCTTGGAATCTGAGTAATCTTGGCCTTCCCAGTGAAAGTGTTCCCTCAATGTATGCAGGGTTCCCCAAAATAGAAGTCCTCAGGGGGGGGGAGACCGAGGGAATAGACTCCTCTGCATCAGAGTCTTCGAATGGAGAATAGGTACAACCCTGGTCCTCAGATAGTTCTGAGGTAATATAAGCTTGATCTGAGGAAGGGTAGTCTTCCACTAATCTGGGCCTTTTGTCAGAGGGGGGTTGAGAACCCCTGATAAGAGTAATCAAATCCTCAGCCATCTTAAGCATCTGTTTTTTTTTTTTTTTTTTTTTTTTTTTTTTTTTTTTAGGCATGGTGCCTTGAGCTGATGTCTGAGGAACTTGTTTTTTGGTTTTCATGGCTGTTTTAATTTTAGTGAAGGCTTAAATTGAGAAGGAGGAAGGCCTGAAGACCCCTTGAGAAATGGCAGGCCTGTCTAAATTCTGAGTTTCCCCGCAAGGAGTGGTGTCGGTATCTGTAGTAGGAATGAGGGCCGAGGAGCCTGCGACCTCGGGTACTGAAGACACCGGTAATGCATTGTCATCAGTACTCAGGGGCTGCGTAGGCACCTCGCTGAGTACCGGAGAACCGGTAGTCGGCCTTAGCGTGGTATCAGTAGGTGGTGCGGACCTCGTATGCCGATCCTTATCTTTGCGTTTTTTGCTCAAAACTGGAGTCGGAGTATCCGACAACATAATATAATGCTTAATAGTGCGTTTGTTGAATCTAGCACAAAAACAGCAGGCCGAGACGTCGTGGTCTGGGCCTAAACAAGCTATACAGTAAGAGTGGAAATCCTTATGCGGTATTTGCTTCCCACATGAAATGCAATTATTAACTTTGTCTGACATCGGTCTGAGGCAAGAAAAGTTTCCCCAACGGGGTGCTTAGCTTTCAAGAAGACTTCGGCTGAAATAATTTCAGGAGCTGGCCGACCGGCACTTGCAAACTGCTTCTGCTTCGGACACCGCGCGGCAAGAAAGTCTGAAGAAAATGGCGTCGGTTGCCTCTTTTATACCCCTGCCGCACTGACATCAGGGAGGAAGCGACAACAACCGACGCCGGACCTAGACTTTGGAATTTGGCCGACCGAGGACCCACCTGATGGCAGGATAACCCATCTGTTATGACTGCAGCTGTATGCACGATGAACATCATTGTCTGATGCTGGGTATACCTAAACATACCAGTAGCCCCCTACTTTTGTCACTGTGATGGTAGAACAACTATGTACAATGTGGATATAATCCAGTATTGGAACAAATACTTTACTTAGGAATATACATTACATCATCTCATGACATCAGTCCTGAGCAGGTGTTTCACTACAACTGTGATGGAATAACAGTCTATTCAATGACAGCATCAGTCTTCAATACAACCTTTCCAAAGGAAATGTAGAATAAACTCTTATAACAAGAAATAACATCTGCAAACATACACACCACATGTAGGTGACAACATTGCTAACAACATGTACATTGTCTGTAAAAAGTGAAGTCCGGATTTGATCTATAAAGCTAACATCATATGCAAATGAAGGTTTACGGAAACATAAGCACAACTGCAGATTTATTTGACAAATGTAACACTGCATATTTCAATGGATGACATCAGCATAGAGTATTCCCTTCATGTTTCTGCTAAAATGTGGTTGCACAGCACAAGCACACTGTATAGATATACCTTATATATGCATTTGCAGCTGTTCTGCACAGTAAGAAGAATAAACACACAATCACAGATGACTGTCATTCATGTATTCAAACTCTCTACCTATGTACTGAAAATCTACACACAAGTGTATTATATGCATACAGGATAAGCCTGACTGCATGTGTACTACACTGCAGTTTTGAAAGGATGACATCATCTGTGTCATGTAAATGAGATATGTGCACAAAAATATACAGCTACGTGGACTTCAAAATGTTGTCAATACTAAGAGGTGTAAGACACTCTTGCATCCATTTACATACACACACACACACACACACACACACACACACACACACAAACATACACACAAAATCAGGAGAATTTCACTGCTGTATTTGAACTCCCTACCTACTGACTGACACAATCTACACACAAGTGTATTATATGCATACACCACAGGAGAGGTCTAACTTTATTGGTGTGAGTGCATTATTGAAATGATGATCTCATCAGTGTGTTGCAGTCAGTATCCATTTGTGGACAGAGTAAGAAGGGGATATGGGATTGATTTAATCTTGTAAATCAATCTCACAAGTGGGAGTCAAATGACCACACCTGTTTAATTAATCCTCCAGTTATGCAATGGACCCACCATCACACACACAAGTTGAATGATGTGAGATTAGAACTCCCTACCTAATTATACAATCTAGAGGACACAGTACTTAATGCAAGTGCCACTGCAGAAGTCTGACTTTGATCATATGACAGTCCACTTTATAGAGGATGAAAGCAGCGCTGTGTTGCTGAGTAGATGATAATGTGAAAAGGGTCTGATCCTGATGTGTATTTCTCCTGCAATGTAAAATTTACTCCAGGCTACTAGTTTGAGGCCAGCAATAATTAAGGTCATTTACACAACTCCACACACACACACACACACACACACTTGACTACTGTGAGATTAGAACCCCCACCTAGCTAGCTATGCAATCTAGAGGACATAGTACTTAATGCAAGTGCCACAGCAGAAGTTTAACTTTGACAGTGTGAGCCTGCACTTTACAGAGGATGATATCAGTATTGTGATCCTGAGAA
The DNA here is from genome assembly GCF_019279795.1 of Protopterus annectens. Classification (NCBI taxonomy): domain Eukaryota; kingdom Metazoa; phylum Chordata; order Ceratodontiformes; family Protopteridae; genus Protopterus; species Protopterus annectens. The sequence continues at coordinate 960,629,305 of NC_056728.1, forward strand.
GATGACGTCAGTAGACGGGTCTGACACTGATGTGGACTCACCCTGCAGTATAAAATTTACTCCAAGCTACTATTTTATTGAAGCCAGCAGAAGTTAAGGTCAAATCTACACAATTCCATACACACAGATATACAATGTAGAACCCCCTACCTATCTAGCTATGCAATCTAGAGGACACAGTACTTAAATCAAGCACCAGTGCAGAAGTCTGACTCCAGATACTATTATGCATTTTTAGGCATTTAGTTTTAGTCCATGGCTCTGACACCAGTTATTTGTCTGTGTCACCCTATCCTGGAGAACATTTGTGTCAGTGGGAGATTATATGACTGCTCCTAATGTAATCATCAGCAAATTTAGTAAGTCAGAGGCCATTGATATTGGCCTTGGTTTCAAAGAAGTAAATTTTGCCCTCCTACATTGCTTTGGTGAACTTCTCAAAGAAGTCCACCAGGTAGAGTAGGTATGCCCTACTTTTGATGAAACCAAATTGGGTTGGGCCAGTATCTGGAGGCTTCCTATGTCATTATTTATCATTTCCATGACAATTCTATCCATGACTTTACATATGGGACTAGTTATATTTACAGCTCTGTAGATGGCCCACCTTTATGCAGAGGGATTACTGTTGCTGTTCTCCATTCATGAGGCATGAAGCCTGCTTGGAAGTTATAGCTAAATAGCAATTCTAGATGGTCTGATAGTGTTCGCTCTAAGGCCAAAAACCCTGCATCAATGGGCCCAGACAACATATTAGGATGTATTTTAAACAGCATGAAACATGACCTAAGGACCTGTTCCCTAGTGATAGTAGGGGGTTATATTTGATGGTATTTCCTGAGGAAAGGCTGAAAGGAATACAGAGGTAAAGTTGGAGCTGAATTTGTCTGCCGTAGGCTTGCTACATCTTCTGGCTCAGTATAGGTGGCTCCATTAACAATGAGCTCTGCACACAATTGTGTATTGCCTTTGAGGTTGCGGACATAGCTAAATAATGTCTTGTGGTTGTCCCTGGCTTGGGAAGAAAAGTTACCTCACATTTTGCTTTGGTAAACTTTATTTGTCCAATGAGTTGCTTGTTTAGTTTGGTGAGAGTGCTTTTACTTTGCTTAGTGCTACACCTCCTAATTTTGCCGTGACTTCCTTCTGTTACAGAGCCTATTGATGCTGCGATTCTAGCAGAGTGGCTTGTTTTATGAATTAGTTTGGTACTTCTTCCTGGTGGGTACACATACCTTATGCAACTATTAGCAAGCTTATATAGGATTTCTGTGAACTGTCCTGTGTAGGCGGCAATGTTCTCAGGGTTTATGAGGCTTCAAATTTTGCTAGGTTAGTGAGTAGTTGCACCCCTGGTTGGTGTATTAGCAATCTGCTTCAGGGAGTTTGTGTTTACAAAATCCAGAAATTTCTATGCCTGTGCATTTGGTGTTGTATATGATTCTCAGCTACTGGGGTCATAAAGTCAAAGTCACCCATTAATATGGTATTGGGTTGGATATTCGGTGTATCCAACACATTTAAATGCATGTTATGGGTTTCCTGGGTTATGGGGGGGGGGGGGGCTACAGCTTGCAAGGATGTGGTATGGGATTTTCCCTGTGATGATTTGAACATTGTGAAGCTCAAATACATTGTCCTGTTTGACCAGCCTTGAGGTATATTTATTTCAGATTTAACTCTAGACACCTCCACCTTTAGTCCCTTGTCTGTGTAGTAGCTGGTCTAAATGTGTGGAAGGCATTATTACCTTGCACTGCCAGTGTACTCTCAATGGCTTTAAACCCTGTATCTGTGACCACACACACATTATCCTTCTCTAGTGTGAGGAACTGCAGTATGGAATAAAGTAATCTTGGTTATCAGCCACAAATTAGTTACTGAAACTCATATGTAGTATCAGCAAAAGTTTATTTTCCAATATGAATACCAAAGCAATGATGCTCAACAGAACATTGTAAAGGCTTACATATATTATCTCACACATATTCTTATTATGGTCATGTGTCCTTTTCATCTTACATGAACCAGAGGTCTTTTTTCTGTTATTTTTACTTCTACCATTTTTGCTCATACTGGACTTCTGCTGTATATCCCCTCAGCCTGATCATATTGCAAGCTCAAGTCCTGTTTTCAATGCCAACCTCATCAAGTTGCTCTCATGAAAAATCAGGGACCATCTCCCCCTCAAGTAAACCCAGGATTATCAGCCTCTATTTGGTCATCCCCAAGTGTTATGCGTTTCAGATTCATGTACCTGTTTTCCTAACAAATTGCTTCAGAAAAATACATTAGCAACATTATCATTAGGTTCTTCAGCATTCAGCATTTCTTTTCACAAATTATCTTGCAGTCCACCAGACTGCAATATTATTATTTCAATACTATGTATTCCATTAATTTTAACATAATAAATTCATAAACCATTTCATGCCTTACTATGTCGCTCCTGTTACCCACCATGTTATTACTACAGCAAAAAGCACTACCTGTTCAAAAGAGTGGGGGAATGTCTTAAATACCCCATCCAAATTATCTCTGGTAAGTAAAAGTACTGCATGAGGCCTCCAATGAAAACAAGCCACTTGTCTTCTGGGGTTAATCTGCTCAACTAAACACACGCATACTTACATGCAAACAAACATACATACATATATAAACAGAAAAAAAAATAGGGGCCTGTGGAGCTGGCATCCTTTACGTACCTGGTAGCACTGAAAATTATGATTTTAAGCACTGCTGAAGTAGTTTAGAATTCAAGTGTGATTGAGAAACTAGTTTTCAATCATTTGATGGGGAAAATCATACATTTTACCAGATGTTTGATCATTTGCCTTAAGCCAGAATTACACCATATGGTCTACACCAATGTCTGTGTTTATAAATGAGGTGAAAGGAGGCAGTATATCTGGAAACTACAACATTTTTAAGTCACTGAAAAACATCAGAATTTATTTGGAAGTTTCATATCCATCATGAGCAAACATTACTATAGGATGGCGACCAGACATTGCTTTTGTAATGGAAATAACACTGCCCTAGTCCCCCCATAACGCAATTCTCTCATTTCAGATGACATTTTATAGCTTAAGAATTCCTCTGGAAAGTTTTTTGTTCGTATCCTATTTTCCATGTTAGCCTGCAGTTGTCAGCTTTAGGATAAATCTTTTGTGATCTTTTCAACCTTATAAAAAATCTGCAGCAGATCCCAGGACTGATCCATTTAAAGTTGATTCAATGGGTTGGTCTGCGTCAATGTGATAAAGCTTTTTCAGAAAAGGGTAATTTTCAGAATGTAGGACTCAATTCCCAGTTAAGTAGCAGTAGTGACTATAATCCAGAGCTTAAATATTGCAAGAACAAGATAATCTTTTTTCATTTCCAGTTTGAATGTGGTTTAAATGTACTCATGTCTCTAGGCATCTCAAGTATGTATAATGTGTGGCTTACACTATATTAAGAAAACCACCAGTGTTTGTTAATCTTGTTTAAATTAGCATGGATCTTAAAGTGAGGTCTCAGATAAAGGAAGTAAAGGTTAACTTTATCAGATCTGACTTACCAAGAGGTTTAATGGCAAATGTTATCCGTGGCCTATACCTAGTTAAGTATCTCCAGCACAACATAAATTTTATCTTGAGTCAGTAGTCATATTTATTTATTTTATTTTATTTTACATTTGTTAACCGGGATAGTCCAGCTGGATATATGTCCATTTTTCAGTGGAGGCCCGGGGAGAAAAGCTCCAAAGAACAATTAAACAGAACATACAGACAAACTTGGGTACATATTTCACCTAGATCCTTTAAGGTATCTAGTTAATGACACTTACAGGTACAAATTGCAGACACTTACAGATTAAAGTCACAGACAGATACATATTTCAACTAGATCCAGTAGGGTATCTGGTTATTGACACATATAGGTATAGGCTGCAGACACTAGATGGATACACAGTTGCAATAGTCATTAAACAGTATCACATTGTTAATAGTAACATTGTTATATGAATATTATCATAACTTTGATATGGTACATGTTTATATGCAAGTAACAGATATGACTCTAGTTTAGGACAATAGATACCATAGTACTGAAGTGGTGCAGATATTAGTCTGGAGTAGAGCATGGACATAACCATTTGTTACTGAGGAAGTTGCGGATAGTTTTTTTTAATTTAGGCAGTGAGGTTATCAGGGATAAGGATGTGGGTAGGAAGTTCCAGATTTTGGCCACATAAGAGGAGTAAAGGGAATCTCCTGCATGGTTGTTGGATCTAGTAACAGCTAACTATAGTTTATCAGTTGAGCGGAGTTTCCTGGAACATGAATATTGTTGGATAATGTTACCTAGTGAAGGAGATATATTTTGTTGATAGAGTATCTTGTGAGTAGTAACTAGCTGACTATAGATAAGTAAGTTAGGTAGTTCCATCCAACCCAATTGCTTTAGGTTTAGGCAGTGATGAGTTTTATATGAGCTGTGTTGTTGACAAATTTGGCTATCTGATTGTAGCAGGTTGTCATTTTATTGATTTCTGTTTTGGATAAGTTAGTCAGGATGGGTGAGGCATACAGTAGTGTTGAGAGAAGGTGTGAACGTGCAATTGTAGTTCTAGCATTATGGGTCAGGAATGCTTTGTGCTTGTAGAGGCTGCCTAGCTTTTTGTTAGTATTTTTAATGGCCAGATTAATATGCATAGCCGGCCTTAGGCATAGGCCAACTAGGCAGCCACCTAGGGTGCCGCTGCAGCAGGGGCACTTTTCCAGTATTTATTTGGTGTAGGTAGACCAGGATGGGGGCACCAGATGGTGTGGTGGGGGGCACCGTGGAGCCCTTTTGCCTAGGGCACCAGTTGACCTAAGGCCACTCCTGTTAATATGTACATCAAACTTGAGCTTATTATCAATAGTAATGCCAAGTAGTTTAGTCTGGGAATCAGGTGAAATGGGGGTACCGTTATTAGAGTGGATAGTAAAGGTGCATGTGGGGGCAGTTGTAGTTGAGGGATAGAATAGCAGAAGCTTTTTGGGGGGGGGGGGTTGAGGATTAAGCCATTCTCAGTGAGCCATGTTTCCACTGAGTGAAAGTTATCCTGGGTATTTTTGTGGAGGTCTAGTAAAGTAGGGGCATTAGATATTATAGTTGAATCGTCTGCATATTGTATAAGGGTTGAACTTTTTGTAGCTAAGTGGAGATTATTTGTAAAAATTGAGAATAGCAAGGGGCCTAGTATAGATCCCTGAGGAACTCCGAGTGTAACAGGTAAGAGTGGAGATAAGTTCTTATTCCATAGTACTGCCTGTTGTCTATTGTTAAGGTAGTCTCTAAACCAGGAGACTGATAAGTTATCAAGGCTTAGGTATCCATCCAACCATATCTTTGGTTGCTCAAGATATCTTTGTAATAATTCTGAAAATCTCAAATTCGTATAGTAAAAATCCTTTCTAATAAAGTGACTAACAAATAAAATATACATTGTACTGCTGTTTAATTTGCACTTAACATTCTCAGCAATTTCAAGACAAAATCACACATATTATGATGGCCTCTTAAGGTGAAGAAGTAAAATGTAATGATATGTAATAGTCTATAGACTGATTGCTTAGTAACTATCGATGAATCTGCAAATGTATACAATTTTGCATTACTTCTGGCCCACATATTTATATTTCCAGTGATATATTGCTCAGTTTACAGCTACTTAGCAAATATGAAAAAGATGACATCCCACAGAACTGCTGGATCATTGTTAAGGTTCAGCTTCATAATGGCAGCACCCTCAACATCTCCATTATGACTCTTAGATTACTGGGGATGGCATCATGATTCGACTGAACTACAGGGGGTTATAATCATGGGCGAGTAGCATAATGCTCCATGGTATGTTAATAAGATATCCAACATATTGCCACCCTACTTAGATTTCCTTCTCTCTTTTCCAAAATGTATGATGGACATAACAAACTAGTGTTTGGACACAGTTGTTTGTTTGAGGACTTACGTTAGCCTTTGGTTAGCTGATCACAAAAGGATTGCATTTTGACAAAATATTAATAAACTTAATCCAGTGTGGTGATATTAACATCAGCGTTGGAACTATAAGCCTCATTAATACAAGCCCATGCATCTAGACATCAGCAACGCATAGGTTCATAGGTTCATACTAGGCTATCTGCCCTAGGGCATTTATAAGCCTAGCCAGAGTGTGTTTGGCTTTCGCCACCCATTTTAAATTAATTTTGCTATGCCTTTTTTCGAGGTTAGTATACTGTGCCTCTGTCTATCAGTGACACAGAAGTGATACCCGGGGTAAACATACGATCTCCCATCCACTCATCAAGATTCCTCTTGAAGAGAGTCAATGAGGAACTCTGCCTAACCTGGACTGGGATTTTATTCCAGAGTGAAGGGAGCCTCTGGGTTATGAATCTGTCCCTCCAGCATGTCCTATTTATTAAAGTGCTGAAGTTCAAGTCTCTCAAGCGTGTAGCTCGATGGGATTTGAATTTTCTGAGGTGCAGCATGTCCATTAATTCCGGGTTGGACATGGCTTTATACGTCAGGCACAGATCGCCTCTGAGCAGACAGTATGCCACTGAGTAGAGCTGGAGTTTCTTTAACCGGGCACCATATGGCATCTGGTTAAGCCCTTTGATCCTCTTGGTGAGGTACTTTTGGGGTCTTTCCAGTTGCTGCAGGTGTCTGGTAAGGTACATCCCAAAAGGGGTATTGTACTCAATTATGGGCCTGATAAGGGATGAGTAAAGAGGCACGATGACCTCCTCTTATCTAGATGTGAATCCCTTCATGATTAGGTGGGCTATATAAAATGTTCTTCTAACCACTTTGGCCACGTGGTTGTCAAATGAGAGATTGCTATCAACTTGGGTCCCCAGAATCCTAATTACTTCTTCTGTACTTAATGGATTACCACCTATGTGGGCACTTTGTTTTTGCCAAAGGGGATGACTATACACTTTTTGGCGTTTAGCTTGAGGCCATGGCTCTGGCACCAGTTATCTGTTTCTATGAGGCCCTTTTGGAGGATGCTTGTGTCGGCTGGAGAGTCGATTATGGCGCCCAGTTTGCAGTCATCTGCAAACTTGGTCAGCCACAGTCCTTCCATGTTGGCCTGTACCTCCGAGAAATATATACCGAACAAGAGAGGTCCCAGGACTGAGCCTTGTGGGACGCCACTTGTAACTGGTTTGGAGTCTGACATGGCTCTAGCAATTCTAACCATGTGGGTTCTGTCCTTGAGCCAGTTTGCAACCCATCTTGTGATATAGGGGTTTATATTTAAGCTGGTGAACTTATCTATAATGCCCGAATGGGGTATTGTATCGAAGGCTTTTGCAAGGTCCAGGTAGGCTGTGTGGACCACCTTCCCCTCGTCAATGGCCTTGGTGACTGTTTCAAAGAAATCGATCAGGTTTAAGAGGCAGGATCTGCCCTTAACAAAGCCGAACTGGGAAGGATCCAGTGTCTGTAGGTCCCCAATATCTTTATTTATGAGGTCCATGATGATCCTTTCCATAGCTTTGCAGACCAAACTAGTCAGGCTTATAGGGCGATAGTTTCCAGGATCCGCTGAGGCACCACCTTTGTGGAGAGGGACCACTGTTGCTGCATGCCACTCTCGACTCCACAACCCCACATTCAGTTACTTTTCAAAATATGAATTCAAGAGTACAGTACGCAATGCTAATTGCCTAAACAGTACATGGCCTGCTCTAGAAATCGGGTTACAAACAGAAAAAGATAGAAATTATAGACATAACAGAATCATTGCTTAATAGCCAAGACAGCCCATCCTTTGTTATTTCTTCTATAAATGACCTCTTCTGGCAAAAGACCAAGAAGAAAATGGAAGCACCATCCTGCTGCTAGTAATAAGAGAACAGAACATACAAAGCAGTTCAATCAAACAGTGTTCTTCATACATATGAGTTCCTACTGGTTTTAGCATATTATTACATATGGGCTCCTTGTCAACAGTGTGAGATATAATTTATGAGGACTGATACTTCAAAAAAATGAACTACGATTCACAGAAGAACAGTGAACGCTGAAACTTACTTTTACACCTTTAAACCATTTTTACAATGGACCAGCCCCACCCCCCCATACCTCAATGTACCCAACACCACTGCTAGTTACAAATTCAAAGGGGGAGTTTGATAACTCAGCATTTTTCTCCTTCTCCAAAGTACAGCACAGTTTTGGAATTATAATATATTCCCCTAAATGCATGTAGCATTTCACTGTTCTAAGGACAGGGTATAATCCTTATGGACATTCAACTTCTGCCATTAGATATAAATGTAACCATAATACCCCAGAGAAGCATCTCTGCAGAAATGTTAGCAAGCTCATTAACTAATCACTTTCTAGTTGGACCCTCTCTTATAAATATTTAAAAGCCAAACCCAGAATTATCAAATCTAGATAATCTATGAAATAATCACAGACTTACTGTCAATATTTAAAAAAGTTAAAATCAGGATTATTAAATGTAGATAATTTCAGATCAGGATTATCAAACCTAGATAATCTCTGAAGTCATCACAGATTTACTATCAATATTTTAAAAATTAAGCTCACAATTATCAAATCTATGCAATTTCAGCTCAGGATTATCAAATCCAGATAATTTCTGAAATTATCACAGACTCCTTATACCTATTTAAAAAAACAAGCCCAGGACTATTAAATGTAACTTTTAAATATTTTAAGGAGGCTCTGACAATTTTGGAAATTATCAGAGACTCGGCTACTAGTTTAGACTGACAACAATAACTGGTACATTATTTATATCAAACGTTTCAACTTATTCAGTGCACTTCTTAACCCTATTATAAATTATTTCCATTTAGAAAAAACATATATTAGGGGTAAGAGCTGCCACTGGGTTACATGCCACATAAAACAACCAGTCAGTAGTAGGAATAGCACTCCAGGTAAATCATACATATGGAGTGGGCACACATTTGTGCCCACTGTTCTATATGTGTGATTGTTGCAATCTCAAATGGAAAACATGAGTACTCCAAGCCATTTATTACTCCAACTAGGGCATTTGATATGGTTGCCCACCTTCTACTCCTCACAAAATTAGTGTATTGGATTTAAAAAGATCATTCTCCTAGCAATATAACCACCTAACACAAAATTCACTGTTGTCTTACCACGCAGGCATTCAGAAACATGCATACTCAAAACAAGAGAACCACAGTGGTCAGTTCCTTACTTTTATCCACTTTTCTTTAGTAGTTAATAAATGACCATCTGTAAGCCACTGATAGCTTGTTCTTAAGTGTGGATCTTCTGGAAGAGAAACTGATAAAAGTCAGGCTTACTTTATTAATCAATGTAATGGGATAGGATGTCAAAATCTAAAATCAGTACTTCAGAGATATTTTTCATGATCTCTCAACCTGCCAGCAACTAAAAGCCTAAAATGAATAGACACTTGCTTCACATTTACTCACAGTTCATAAATTCAATGTTAGACATTAAAACTACTTAGTGTTGGTTACAGGTATATTCAGGCTAAATTAATTTTTGCATACAAAATTTGTTATGCTCAAGTTCTACAAATCATGTTCAATTTAGAGATTAATACCTGTGTTAAAATGCATAAGCATAACAACATGCAGTTTATAATGAAAATGGGCAATTCTGCAATTAGGTCTTAGTATCTTTGCATTAGAATTCCAAAACTATGGAATAACATCTCATTTAATGTTAAACAATCTAAGAACTAGAAACCTTTAAGAAAAAAATAGATACATGGGCTGGTAGAAAGGCATATATACCATATTTGGAGGAATCCGCTTTTCTTGATGGCTGATAGGCTTAAAATACTATCTTTCATCTTATGAACTTATTAATAAAAGTTATAGATGTGTCAATTTGGCTCACAAGTTGGAACACTAGTGTGTAACCCTGAACAAGGCTAAGTGACTAGCTGTCCCTCTAGAGCTTCCCTCTTATTTTCACACATAAGCGCCACGACCTGAACTCCTGACCTCCATTAGCTTACTCTCAGTCAAATCACCACCACTTGGTCTGTGAGTTCAGCAGAGATGGAACTCTGACTTTAGTCAGACCTCCCTTTTTTGTAGGAAAAAGGCAGAAAAGCTTCAGTAAATTGGCACCTACCAAAAGGAACCACCTACTAAAAATTCCTATAAGAAAAATAAGTGCATCTCCTTCACAGTGTCCTTGTATGCCACTACTTTCATGATAATTGTTACTAGAGCATCCTAACACTAAATTACTACTAAAACTAACCTGCCCTAGAAATGGCCAATGGCAATTACAATAATATTATTATTGATAAGCATTAAATGTATTTACGTTCATTATTTCATTTTTGCAGTTTATAAACTATTTTGTAATAGTTAATCTGAATTTTGTTTCTTACTGCTTGTGATTTTCTAAGCTAGTACCAGACATTCACCATTTATTCTCAGTCTGCCTACAGGAAATTACTAGAACACATTTCTACATGCATCAATATTCTTCTAAAGTGATCAAAGCTAATCAAAGTCATCTATAGATTATATTACACAGATATGTATGTCTTCTCAAACTCCTTCAACTTTAATACTACTTTAAACTTTAACTGTGCAATGCCACTGGGTCATAGCTGAAAAGGGTCTTTAGACCAGCCTATCTTCCTGGTTACCAAATTAAATAAGATTTTTGACATTTCTCAGTTTAGTCTAGACGTTTTCATGCTTTGTGTGGAACATAGATGATGTTCTCATACATGCATAATCTATGTCTTCCGGCAACAAAATCACAGACAGACTTACAAAAACTCACAAACCTGTCATATTATGTATATGACTACATCATCTCCATAGGTGGACAGGTCTCAGCTGAGGTGTCAGCCTAAGACATACCATCCATAATAGGCAAATGAACTTTCAGGCAGTGCTGCAGTCACAGCAGTCCACCTCCATACATGGCCATGGAAATTTTTGGATGGTGAAAAATGTTGATATAGTGCTAGAAGGCAAAAATGACGTGTTTGGAAATAGTCAGGGGCTACTGGAAAGAGCAGACTAATCTTCAGAGTAAAGTTGATCTAAATAAACATGTTGGAATAAAGTCTTTGAGATTTTATAGTGGATACTTTGAAATTTATAATGTATGTACCAGGAAAAGCTTGCTATAGCCAAAATGAAACACACTGGTCGCAACTGTGTCTGTTGAGTGCCTGTGAACTGAAATGAACTGGTACTGGACACTAATAAACTTATAAACACATGGTACACTACACCAGAAATTAAAGAAAATGTAGAAATATATATATATATATATATATATATATATATATATATATATATATATATATACACATATACATAAGTACGTTTATTTATTTTCTATTTGATAACTGGGTAGGTAGAGCAGTTGGAAGTCCCTTTTCAGCCATGACCCAGGTGCACAAGTTATATAGTTAAAAATGTATGGTATAAGCAAATGACATTTTTATAGGACTTACAGAAAATGCACTACTTATTGAGGAGACTTTAAACTTCTTTAGCTTTACTGCTTAATTTATAGAAATTTTCATGAGTCTGAGGTAGTTACTACACTGTCTGAGATAATCATCTTATACAAAGTCTGTGAAGTAAAGCTTAAGCAGTGACTTCTCACCTTATCTAAATCAAGGGCCTTTCAATAAAAAAAAAAAAACAAAACAAAAAAAAAAAAAAAACAAATTATGTATTGTTAACCAAAACAAGTTTGTTCGTCAAGAGGCATCTGTGTTTATAACTCTTAAAATATTTCAAAAAGCACAGCTTATTTCATCAGTTCTTCTACTTTATCTCCTCAGTTTAACTTTGCTGGCACCTATTTGCTTGGTGTCTTTTCTAGAAGACTTGGAGAGCTATGCTGGAAGTACATGTGCTGAGTTTTTTGTTGTTTTTAAACTCAAATTTACACTTAACTGTAGTTTCAATTAGTTTTCTGGTGAGAGTGTAAACTTGCTGAAGGCATTAGTGGCTGTTCTCTGGCAGAAAATAATATGTTGCTTTTTCTTAAGGATGGACATTATTGGCTGGAGTTCTAGCTATTTATTTATTGGTTCTTGCACTTTATCTCCTCAGTTTAGCTTTGCTGGTAAATGTTTCACACAGCATTGTTTTTGACAGATGCAGGCAATTACAATTTTAAATGATCTCTCAGGAACCAAAGTTAATCCCACTTTCTAGTTAAAAATTGCAGAGTAAAGCACCAGCGCATAACTGCACTTCTAAATGAATCACAAATCTAAGACTGAAATATTTACTGTATACTGTTTTTTGGTGCTTAAACCTAATTTTATCTTGAATCAATACATTAAACTAGGGACCAAACTGATATTATCTTGTCTTAGTCTACCTTAACATTCACTAAACTGACCTTTTAGCCAAATTTAGACTAAAATAATTCCTGCAAACTGTCATCTTAGTGCTCAAATCTAATTTAATTTACATTTATTATTTTTCGGTGACCTTGTACTTCAATCAAAATCCCTTGCATCCTTGGTCCACAGCAGAACGTCAGCCAGCTAGCCTATCAGTTGCCAGCCTCATAACACTTCATATTATCAGGCATTGTAAAACCTGCCTGCTGCTCTCAAATGATGATCTTTTACTTAACTTGTCATTGTCTGCCTGTGAGAGATGCAAGTACCTAGCCAAAGCTGAGTCTGCATTCTCACAATCAAATACATCCTATGCGCATCACTTCACACACATCCATACTAAATTATCATACTCTGAGGGAGTTAAAACAGTCCTAGCCCAAGTCCCAGTGGTCTAGTAGGAACAAGACCCAGCATAAAATACGTACTGCAACACCAATTAGTGATAACACAGCTGGAAGTCATCAGGAAACAGCACATCATGCCAAAGCTATTACACAGAAGCAAGCTATAAACACACACACACACATATATATATATATATATATATATATATATATATATATATATATATATAAATAGAGAGAAAGTGCTATAAACAACACGTGTATATGTGTGTGCCCTTTTATTAGAGAGTCCATAGTTAAACACGTAGATTTTGCCCTCATGGGGTTGGACAAAACAATCTAACAGTGTGATGTCTCTCAGGAGCACAGATTGCTGATATTATAATGACTCTGGGAACCCTTAAATCAGGCAAATATGATTATGACATGGCAGTAGTAAAATACCTGGTGAGCAAAACCCTGAAGGATATGGAGAGAGACATAACAGAGCTTTCCATGCATATCACAAATGCAGGAAAGACCATAGTTTTCATTGGAATAATTCCATCACTAATAATCATGCCAAAATATAAAGTAAAGATGGTTGGCTTTAGTAGCTGCTTAAACACCTGGTGTTATTCTAGGAGTATTGAGTATGCGTCAAGATGGGATGAAATGCTTGACAACCAACGCTGTTTTGCCATGGATGGCCTGAACCTCTCATTCCAAGGCTTTCACATACTGATAAAACCTTTTGATGACCTCATTGTGCCTTTTATACAGCACATACAGCTAAGAGACCTCCCAACCTAACTTCTCAAACATGCCAACCCATTGTACCATATCAAGGTGGCTCTACTTAATGCTAGAAGTCTAAACAAAAACTGTAAGGCCACCGGGACCTCCTGCATTTGGAAAAGGTATGTGTTATTACAGAAATCTCATTTAAGAGAGCAGAAAGCACTGACTCAGCACCCAGGTTTTGTGCTTACCAGTCATTTAGACCTGATGTGACTGCAGGTAAGCTATACACACAGCATACTTTGACATCCAATACCACACAATGTATAAATATAATAAACAAGGTGAAGAAGCACCATATTGAGCCTTATGTCATTAGGTGGGTAGCTGATTGCCTTAATGATTGGACTTATGCAGTAAGAATAGGGGGTGCGTCCTCCAACATGCAAGACAGTGACCAGTGGAGTTCCTCAGGGATCTGTGTAGGGTCCTCTGATATTCACTGTCTACTACATAGATCTGCATATAACAAAGGATCTCTGTCAAGTCATGTTACACTTGTCAATAGCTGGTGTACAAAAATGGGCTCAAATTCAACACTCAAAAGTCTAATTTTGTAACATTCGGTAAGCATCCCTAGCTTAGCGTTATGCTATACATAACCCACCACCTCAAACTGAAAAGGTAGTAAGAGGATAGCTCCTTCATGTATAACCATAAAAAAAGACATGAGCTATCAAGAGAGACTGAAGGCTTTATCTCTACAGTCACTGTCATATAAACTCCTTAGGGCTGATCTGTGCCTTGCTTATAGAGTTATATCAGATCCAGCAGACCAACCACACTCATACCTCCGCAAATCAAACAGTCCTACTACTACTGTACTGCTACTGTACTACTATGGCACTACTACTACTGTACTATTACTACTACTGTACTGCTACTACTATAGTACAACTGCTACTGCACTACTACTGTACTATTACTACTTCTACTGTACTATTACTACTGGAGAGATTGATTTCACATGCAACACCTACCCTTTCCCCTGGAACAAACTCCCCCACCAAGTTGAGCAGTGTGACACACTGTTGGCTTTTAAAAAGGAGCTGGACAATTGGATGGGTATTTATAAATTGAGAAATGGTATGGCTTGCCTGGCCTCCTTAAAAAGAGAGGCAAGGCAAAAGGATTGGTAATGGCAGGGTGGAAATGGCCTCATGGCTTAGTTGACTTCTAACTCCCATGATACTATTACAGAAAATATTTTGACTACAAATTCATGAAAATTACTATATCACAGAAAAAAATTGTAGTTTGTGAATGTTTGTACCTATGTGTGCCTGTATATGCATACATACATGCATCAGAATGTCTCAGGACGCTGTGTTAGTCCTTCCTCTAGGATGTGAGTCCCTGGGAGAAATTCTGTGACTGCACCAAGTTTGCAATCAGCTGCCAACTACTCAATCAACGGCCCTTGACATTGGTCTTGACTCTGAGAAGTGGATGCCAAAAAGGTCTGACCCGGTACAAAGAGTGACTTTAGCACCAGTCATTTGTCTAAGACTCAATGCCAAGAAATACCTAACAGTACCCTTTGGGAAGTCATCCTCCCTAGGAAATTAGCTCATAGATAACATACCCTTAAGGGCAGAATCAGAAGTCAGAGATGCCAACGTGTATATACACACAGCCACACATCTGTATGTGGGTTACATTCAACCCATGGAGAAGTCAATTTGTTGCACTATAAAAAAAAGTCAGTACAGCTGATCAAAAACCATCTGATCATGTGTGCATGCTTTTTTAGTGCAAGGTTGCTGTGAATCAGGGAATTTACCCTTTCCACACAGTACTGTGATCTTGAGGTTGGTATATATAATTATCAAAGGGGTGTGGGATCGCAAACATGTTTTAAACTACTTTTTAATCTGTTTTTCAATCAGTATGTGATCAATCAGTTTTGTTCGATCACTTGCAATTCAAAAGTTTGAGTTTTTGACACAGTCTTGTAAACTCATACACGTATATGAGCCTGAATGAGGAAGTGAAAGGTTGTGCCAGTTGGATGCAGCCCCAGTGATTTGGAGTGTTAGATGCACTATGTGACAGAAGAATGCCGATGAAGCTGAAAAGTAAGTTGTACAAAACACTGGTGAGACCAGGGAAGATGGAGATGAAGTGCCTGAAATGACTGATGGGATGCACACTGTGGGACAGATGAAGAAATGGTGATATCACAGTAGAAGCCAAAGTATCTCCAACGGCGGAAAAGGTCAAAGAGAAGAGATGGTGGTGGTTTGAGCACATCTGCAGGAAAGCAGAAAATGATTTATTGAAGAGGGTTTGGGGGAGTCAGGAAGAAGGTAAGAGGAAAGGAGTATAACCAGTAAAGATGGAGATGGATTGTCATGAGAAAAGACCAATGAGGGTTAGGCATGACTCTCAAAAGAAGTGACACTGAATTAAGACAGGCGGCATCAATTAATGTGTGTGTGTGTGTGTATGTGTGTGTGTGTGTGTGTGTGTGTATAGATATATGATATGGGGTATATACCTTTAAATTCTAATGTTACAGGAAGTTGCATGAAAGTTAGATGACAATGCACAACACATCTTTTGCATGCATCATACATAATATGTAGTGCATTGTGAAGATAGGTGAAGGCTGCCAGCCTAGCCAGATAGAAGTTTGTAGATAATTCTGTCATTTGTAAATATTAATGTAAGCCACAGGCTTGTTCTCTTAAATGTGAAAAGACTGCATTGGATATTGAACTGCAAAAATGTAACAACAGTGCACTCTGCTGTAAGAAAGCTAAGTCAAGCATTTCATGACTGTCTTTGATGTTAAAATCTGGAGCTGATATGTCTAGAGGGAAGCATCCTGCCTATTGTTTAAGACCAGAGTTAATGGCTAGAATTTGCATATATAAATGTCCTTTATTGCTCTGGTTTCTGACACAGTGTAAAGAATGTAAATGTAGTTTCTGTTAGCCTGGGAACACCAGAGAAGTGTGAAGAATGATGTCATGTGAAGCAGCTCTGTATTATCAATTTAAAGAGAGAGAATCAGAGAGCTCAGAGCATTTTATCTTTTGAACATCTAACATCACCAGCCCTGCCTGTTTCTAAATGTAAGTTATTTAGAGCTGTATTTTCTCTTAGATATCTGTTTCTAAATGTAAGTTATTTAGAGCTGTATTTTCTCTTAGATATAGCTAGAAAATAGGAAGATTAGACTAGTTTGTTTTTCTGTGATGTCAAAACTTTTGCTACTGTATTATTTTAAGCATTTCTCTGTGATCTCTGAAGTCTTGACTAGCACTGTGTAGTAAGAAGTGTTGTCTTGTGTTTTTATTAGTTATTAAATATTTTTAAACATTTCAACTGTGGTTGTTTTAGTGAAGAGATAATTTAAGCTCTAAGAGTACATTGCATGCATATAGTGATGCTGTACCAAGTCACTCCAAATAAGTCTTCATTGTTTGGTTGCACTTACCAGTTGGATAATAATATTGCACAGTAATAATTGGACACCCTTCATAAGGGCCTTTGAGGAGCTGATAAATATTAGCTGGGTGGTGGCAGTGATTTCTACCGTATAGTCTGGGTAAAAGGGTCACAGTTGGAGAACCTGTGCCAGCCTTCCCCAGGAGTGTCTGTGTGGTCGTATGAACTGTTATTTCAAAGTGTGTGTGTCAGCTACTTGGGCAGGGACACAAAGCACTGGAAGAACAGAGAAGGTGCTGGAGGTTTTAGCTTGCCCACTAGACTGTGATCTGGATGCTATAGCTGTGCCAGTGGGGAGTCTTATTTGGGACCTGGAGTGAAAGGGAGAAACCAGTCCCAGACTGACTGTGATCTCTGTGTGCTCTTAAGGGGAAATTGTACTTTACTGTGTGTGCATTTATTATCCTTTCCCTATATGGATGCCCCTCACTGGTGTTAGTGGTGAGTACTGAGGCTACTTGATTGCTGGGCCAGTGCATGGGCATCACATGCATTAAACTTCAGAATTCTAGAGTCTTCAGTTAATTTTTTGCAAAACAGACTGGCTAAGAACTACCATGGGAAAGTAAGGCATCGCTTCTTAAAGGGACAGTCCAGGAGATTTTTTTTTTTTTTTGATTCTGGTCTCTGTTTACATTTTCAGTCTGGCTTTTCACCAAGTGCTATGATGTTATGCATGACTGCCACTTGCTCTGTAGAAACCAAGTTTCAACAGTAGTAGAAGCTTTCTTTGTTTCATGTTTTGTTTTTTTGATCTGTAAATACTAGCCAAGTGTAATGTTTTCTGACTTGCTGTAAAAAAAAAAAAAACGTGTGATACAAACAAACAAATCATTTTAAACAATGAAGTCCAAAACTTACTGTCACAATGGGGGCTGTACAGTATGACAACCTGTGAACGTTATACATACTAATTCTGAAACTGCTTTACTACAGATTAAGGGGAATACGTCAACAGAATGGTACGATTTAGTGTGAATTCACTAAACTGTAATCTTCTGACTATACTGCTCACAATTACGCTATGCAGAATAAATAAAGGAAATGAAGAGCTGCACAATTAGCTTTTTGACGAGTTCATAAAAGGTAAACACAGAACACGGGATTCAATAAAGCCTACACTAAGTATACACAATAAATATTCAATAAAATTCTTACCTCATTCTTTTTTTTGTTTGCTAATCACTCAGAAAGATTACGGTAAGTGCACATGTAGTCTACACTTTGTGGTAACCATTATGAATCCCTCTCAATATTCAAAGCAGTAAAATTATCAGTAGGAAAACTAAAATTAGGAGGCAGAAGGTGTGTGTTATGTTTGTGTTGTCTGTTCCTCAGAACAGTGTACACTTAGAGTAGGCTTTATTGAATCCAGCCCAGAGTCTTGCCTAACTACCCCACCACAAGCACACACAAAAATGTAATAATCTTATTGCTTCCCAGTGATTGGGTGCTGAAAGCTTTGACAGGAACTGAATATTGTTAATTGTGGACACCAAAAGGAATGAAAACAGGGCTGCATAAAGTAAACTGAAACCAGAAGTACGGTTGATTATGATGTGGTAAATGAATGGTGACAGCTGGGAGATAATCAGAACAAGTTTTGTTCAGTCAGAATTTTAGACTCTGGGATTGTCCCTTTAAGATTCTCACAGATTAATAGCCTATTAAGTACCTGTAACAATAGTGAAGGAATAAGAATGACTGAGGATTACAGGAATTATCTCTAAACAGCCATGGGCAAACTGAGAAGGTTGCCAGGCCTTGGCCTGATATTCCTGCTTATACATACTAATCAAATTTGTGAATGATGTTCAAAACAAATTCTTTTGAACCTCAGTTATATTTATATATTTATAAAGTTTGCTGGCTCAGCAGTTATTACAGATGTAATTTCATAGTAATATACGAAGATACAGAATCCACAATGACAAAGAACATCATTAATGAAACCTACAGACTGACAAACTACACTAAAAAAATCTACTTCCATCCAAAACAGTTAAAGAAAAAGATACAGTGAAACGAGCGCCCCCAAAGAAATTCACCCACCTCATAGCTGCCAAAAAATGAAGAAAGGGCAAACTCCTAGTGACAAAAAGCTGTTGCACTCCTTAAACATCCTCAGTGACAGATAGGTAAAGGGAGAACATGGAAATAAATCAAAGATTATGAACAAGGGTGGAATTCATAAATTTATAATGCCCTTCTTTAGAGATGTACAATCATAGGATAGCATGATGCTGAATTATGTTCAGTGAAGCCTTCAGAGACCCTATATCGGCCATCACCAGTAATTTATTTTATTTACCAGGAAAGTCCAAATGGATGGGTAACCCACTTTCAGCAGATACCTGGGAGAAAAGCTCTGTAGTGATACAAAGGTACATAGCTATTACAATACAAGTAAGGCATTCAAACACTTATTTAAATATATGAAATAAAGTTTAGAATGATTATTTTGAAAAGTCTACACATTTAATTCCACGATGAGGAAATTTAGAGTATTTACCTTTAGATGACAGATTTAGCATGGAAGAGAAGGAGGAAGAATGGTATGGCTGTTTGTTTAGAGGTTAGTAGAGAATTAAAGTAGTAATGTGGACATCACAGGAGAGCACAGCAGTACTACGGCAAGAGTTTAGAAGTAAGTAGCACAAGAAAAGGAGAGCACGCGAAGTAACCCTGGCAACAGTTTCATAATGGACACTGCTCTCTGCACTGTCATGTTACTGGAAGGAGCATCCCTAGGATCCAGAAACATGTCAACTGCAATATTGCTGAGGCTCCTTCAGGTATGTATGTTAGTGTAATGTGGCTCAAAGCCAATTATCGGTTAACTAACTGGAAATTCATGGCTCAAGCTGTACCTAATTATAAAAATCACCTATGGAAATGGCAGCTCCAAAAGACAGAGAGAGAGTCTTGAAATCCAGGCTTGGATGGATATGAAAAATTGTCTGAGTAAGTAACATGGATACGAGTAAATGCAAATACAGTATTTAAATTGATTTAACTGTGTTGCAGGAATATTAACTGAACTGGAATTTTTGACTCTGTTCTTCAGTCAGTGCTTGCTTGAATTTTATTATTGTTAGTAATTGCAGGTGTGGGGGTAGCCACATTCTTTGATTTCCTGACCTTGCCTATTTAATTGGTACAGTTTGAAGTATTTTCTGCTTAAAAACCTCAGCTTTGACCGGCTAAGAACTAGCTGTATTCAACTGGACGTATAAGAGAATTTAAGTACCTTTATCTGCACTTTTTTTCAAATAATACAGTATTTAAATTGATTTAACTGTGTTGCAGGAATATTAAATTAACTGGAAGTTTTGACTATGCTCTTCAGTTAGTCCCACCCACCCTCTCTGTTTTTGTTTTGGTGTTAATCTTAGTGGCCTTGAAACTGCCCGCCCCTCTTGTAAATTTGTGTTTGGATACTCCTTCTGGGCCCATCTCATTTGCTCACTCAACTGAGTGCAGTGAGATCATATTATGATTTCTGGCACTCCTACTGTGTACAAAGAGAGCATCTGGGAAACAGAAGAAAAAAATTTAAGCTCGTTTCATGCCTTTCCTGTTAAGTGGAATAGACTGTTTGTAGGCTTCTGAGCCCCTAAGCCCTTCTGTGTTGGAGGGAAGCCTTCTAGCTTAGTTTTTTTTCTTATAACTAGCCAGTTTTCTAGTTTCAGCACTCAAATCTGTTTCTTTGAACTCAGCACTTGTTCAGAACTCATTGTAAGCACTACATAAGCTGCAAATTACTACAGCACTCAACTTTCCTCACTTGTCCAGTGGAAAGCAGTTTTTAGTACTTAATAAATAAGCACTTATCCAGGCATGTCTAAGGGTCAGCTCCCAGTGATTTCTCCTGTCTACCTGATGAATCTGGGCATCTTGGGGCAATGCAGCAACTGCCTCATGTACACAGACAACCCTCTCCTCCTACCACCCAACACTACAACCTGTGAGAGATGCACTTATATAGCCAAACTGGAAGCAAAGCTCTCTTCACCCAAGACTGGACTAGACAGTCAAGAGGAGAAGGTAGACACTTGCACCACACCACACTCATCATATATTCCCTCAAGACCTACACCACCAAAACACACACATAGAAACACAAAACACACACCTACATTCATGGAGGCTCTCAATAAAAACCTGCCCAAGCATCAGGGACATCCAAAGCATAAACGCAAGCAAACTCCACCTCCCAACACAACCCAAATGGCACATAGCCCACAAACTCAGTGTCCCACTCAACCACAGCCCATAAGGCATAACAACGTACCCAACACTCTAGTCATAGGTGACTCTATAGTCAGGCACACTGATGTTCCACTCACTAGACTAAACAAGGAGAAAGTTACTGTCAGCTGCCTGTCAGGTGCAAGGATTCGCCACATAACACATGCACTCAGGTCACTCCACAATAAGTACAAATATGACACTGTCATTGTCCATGTTGGTGTGAATGACCTGAGATGTACCTCCCTGGACTACATGAAAAGAGACATGGAGGAGCTCTCTGATCTTGTATCCCAGGCAGGTATGACCCTAACCCTGAGTAGCATCCTGCCATCACCCAGAATGATACCACAGTACAAGGACAAAATGATTGACTTCAACAATTGGCTAAGCTTCTGGTGTCATTCTAAGGGGATCCAGTATTTGTCTGCCTGGGACGACATGATCGACAGTCCACGATGCTTTGCCAGAGATGGCCTGCACCTGTCACCCTTAGGATTCCGGATACTGGCTAAGGCTCTTGCCACCCCTATAGTGCCTTTTTTAGGCAAGGTTCAAATGACAAATTCACCACCGTAACAGGTACAAGCAAGCAAAATCTGAGGGTAATGCTACTCAATGCTAGAAGTCTAAACCTCAAAATGCACTCACTCGAGGCACTCCTTAAAATGGAGAACACTGACATCTGTGCAGTGACAGAGACCTGGTTCAAAGCTCCAGAGAGCACCCCTGCATTACCAGGCTTCAATTCATACCACACCTTTCGGCCACCTAACCGAGAAAGAAGCACTAAAGGCGGAGGCGTGTCCATATTCATTAAGGATATCCACACCTCCAGGCTAGTTGCACAGCATAATGCATCCGAGATTATCCAAGTGCAACTAACTCTGGGCAAGACCGCAATCCAAATTGTAGCTTGCTACAGACCCCCCCACCATTCACACTCCTCATTTCTTGATACACTGGAAAGTATTAGGGTACAACCCAACACCCTAATAATGGGCGATTTCAACTACCCCACCATTAACTGGGAAAACTACTCATGTACCAACTCTTTTGCTCAACGTTTTCTAGAATTCATAAATTCCAACGCCTTGGATCAACTTATTCACACCCCCACCAGGGGCAGCAATATCCTAGACCTGGTCATTACCAACATGGGAAACCGGTGTTCCACACCAGAGCTCAATTCCTCGTTGGTCAGATCCGACCACAAGCTAATCAGCCTAGACATCGACATCCCACCCCCAGCCCCAATTAGGGAAACCATTGTAAAAAACTTCTCAAAAGCCAACTCCACACTTCTTAAGACAGAAGTGGCAAACTTCATGACACCCATGCAGACGGACAATAGGAGTATGAGTGCCGAACTCTACACAAATGCACTTTATAAGCACTTACACGAGTGCATGGATCATGCTATCCCTAATAGAACCAAGATGTTATCCTCCAAAAAAAGGAAGCCAATCTGGTGGTCCTCTGCCATAAACAAACTCTACAACAGAAGAAAGAAACTGTTGCAAAAAAGAGTAAAATCCCATGACTGGAGGAACTCCCTAGTCAACCTCAGTAAAAAGCCAAGATCCCTCATAAAATCCTCCAAAGCTAGTTACGAAAACAAAATTGCCACTGACTCTAAAGACAACCACAAAGCATTTTATAGCTATGTCAAGAATCTAAATGGGAACACTCAGATCTGCTCTGAGTTACAGCATAATGGCACTAAATATACAGAACCAACTGATATTGCCAACATCCTAGCAGATAGGTTCAGTGCTAACTTTACCCCCCCCTCTCACCCCCTAGACGGCCCATCTCTATACCGGAAGAATGCAAAGTTCCTATAATCACGGCTGCACAGGTAAAAAACACACTCTCTAAAGCCAAGAACACAGCATCCATGAGACCTGACAATATCCCAGGCTGCGTTCTACAGAATGAACTGGCACCTTACCTAAGTACCATGTTCAATCATAGCCTCACCTCAGGCTTTGTACCCACTGAATGGCGCACCGCGACAGTTATCCCACTCCACAAAGGGGGAGCCACGACGGACCCCTGGAACTACTGCCCCATTAGCCTGACAAGCCTGGTCTGCAAGACCATGGAACGTATCATCGTGGAACTCATAAACAAAGACATTGGTAATCTCCAAACTCTGGACCCTACTCAGTTTGGATTTGTAAAAAGCAGATCATGTCTCCTAAACCTGATTGACTTCTTTGAAGCAGTCACCAAAGCCACAGATGAGGGTAAAATGGTTCACACAGCTTATCTAGATCTGGCCAAGGCTTTCGACAGCATCCCCAACTCTGGAATTATAGATAAGCTCACTAAACTAGGTATAAATCCCTATGTCACAAGATGGGTTGCCAACTGGCTCACGGACAGAACCCACACTGTGAAAGTAGCGGATTCCAAATCCGACATCAGACCAGTGACAAGTGGAGTACCACAGGGTTCAGTCCTGGGTCCTCTCCTGTTTGGTATATACTTCTCTGAAGTGCAGGCCAACAAGGAAGGTCTTTGGCTAACAAAGTTTGCAGATGACTGCAAACTAGGAGCCATAATCGAAACTCCTAACGATGTGGACAAACTACAAAAGGGCCTCACCGAGACAAATACCTGGTGGTAAAGCCATGGCCAGAAGCTCAATGCCAAAAAGTGTATTGTCATCCCCTTTGGTAAAAACTCTGTACCCATGAACTACCACATAGCTCGTAGTCTACTTAATGCCGAAAATGTGATAAGAGACCTTGGGACACAGGTGGACAGTAGTCTCTCCTTTGATAATCACATCACCACAGTGGTCAGGAAATCCTTCTACGTGGCTCATCTCATCACAAAAGGATACTCATCCAGAAAAAAAGAGGTCATTGTTCCCCTCTACTCGTCACTCATTAGACCCATTATAGAGTACAACGCCCCTTTTGGTATGTACCTCACAAGACATCTACAACAACTGGAAAGACCACAGAAATACCTCACAAAGAGGATTACTGGTCTCAAACAGATGCCCTATGCAGACAGTCTCAAAAAACTACAGCTTTACTCCATCCCATATCGCCTACTCAGGGGCGATATCTGCCTAACATACAAAGCTATGTCAAACCCAGAGCTGTTGGACATGCTCCACTTAAAGAAATCCCAATCCCTCCGAGCTACATGCTCTAGGGACCTTAACCTTGTCACCACAATAAACAGAACATGCTGGAGGGATAGATTCCTGTCCCAGAGACTTCCCATACTCTGGAACAGACTACCTATCTATCTATGTCAAACAGAGCTCCTCATTAGCACTCTTCAAGAAAAATCTTGATGATTGAATGGGAAATGGGAAATTCACCCCGGGGATCACTTCTGTGGCTCTGCTCGACAGGGGCACAGGAAAATAATTATCTTGGGTGGCGAAAGCCAGGGTACATTTTTTGGCTAGGCTTGTATGGGCCCTAGGGCCAATAGCCTAGTACCTACCTATGAACCTATACACATGTGCTGCATATGACTGCATTGAGAAAGTTTAAAAGACACATTAGAAAGTTTACGTCAATGTTTACACTTATCTTTTCAAGGGACAGGAAGCCATTGTTTTTCTTTATTTGGAAAAGGGAAGGAAGGGAAGTATGTAGGTTTACCAGGAGGAGCACATAAACAAACATAAAACAAAGACCGAGACTGACAGAAGAGGTGCTAACATACCTGGACAGACAGTAAACACAAAGAGACTGGAACACAGACATGATGTAATGCATTTTCTTAGACCAGGATAGGTTTTACCATTACTCAAACTTTCAAGTTGGCATGAGCCCTTCATCAGGAGTTAAAGTTACTGATGTTAGATACAGTGCTTAACTTAAATTGGAGGGACAGTGGAATTATGTTGTACAAAAAACAGAATGTCAGTAGTGATTAAAAGGACTGGACAACAAACAGGAAGCAGAGGTGATGCACAAGGAAGAGGAACACCAGAATGAGAGACAGGATAGGCATAGTTTTCCTTTTCTGGACTGCCTAGTTAGAGCTAGGGAGATGTCAGTCCACTCCCTGATCATCCACTCCATCCAGCCCTGTCTGAGGTAGTGTAGGCAGAGCCAGGTAGTGGTGCAACTTTGTCAGCTGCCCAAGGGCCACATTCAGAAGGTCAGTGCTGGCTACCAGCTTCTAGTCAATCAATTCCCCCACTACCTCCAAAAACCTCTTGTGAGCAACAAACTGCAAGACCATAGAAGTGCCACCAGAGGGTTTAAGGGCACTTTTTTCCAGAGAGAATCCACCAGACAGCCACAAGGGAAGCACCGTGCCTCTGCCACTACACGTAAAGGGTTAGCAGACCTGAAGGAGAAGTCTGGGACTGGGACTGGTGGTGTTGGTGGGGAGGGGATGACCAGGAATGACAGTGGCACTGCTGTGGAAGACACTGTCAAAAATGGGAACATAAACAACGAGAGGTAAAACAATCCCTGTCCCCCTAAAAATATATGAAGCATAGTGGCAAAGAAAGGGAGAGCAAAAGTTAATATTATTGTTACATATTTGACGAAGCACAGCATTACCAAGATGCGTATTAGTCTAGCATTTGATAATATGACATGTCACAAACTCCTGTCTACCTGCCTTATACCCTGGCACTATAGGAGGATGTGAAGGAATGTGTGCATTGTCACAGCACATTCTACCTGGACTGTGTGTGTGTGCACTGATGTTTAATGTTGAAGTGTGGGCACTGTAGGCTTATGACTAAAAAGTCATAGCCTCTGTGAAATGTACCATTTATGTGGGTCCCTACAAATAAACTACATAAAAGTGGAATGCAGCAACACACACTGAACATTAAACATATCAATGCAAACATGTATGTATGGAGGAAACTGTAATAACACTTAACATATGCAGAAATTAAGCATTTGAAAGTTGCTTGCCAGGGATTTACATCTAAAAAGCAATATCATTCCACACTCTTACAGCCAGCTAAAATTACCCCCCCAAACAAACACAATAAACAGATGCCCAGAGGAATACTCAAGCTTCAACACCCCCAGAAACAAATATAGTGATCCCACCAAAAGATATTCCCCTATATTACAGAATGTGCTCAGATGCTGCATGTGACTACGTGTCCTCACACACAGATCACATTTATCAAAACAGCTGGGGAGATAGGCTCATGTAAGTGTGCAAATGCCAGTATACAGTATGCCTGGGTCTTTTGTTCTATGTGTGTGTGTGTGTGTGTGTGTGTGTGTATACATGTATATGCATGTTTTATTACAAGATTTGCTGCACAGTTCACATCAAGTTTGCACTGAATACAGTATATGCTTATTAATTTCATTTACAATATGTAACAAAACAATAATGAAACTAAATAGCAACACAAACATGTAGAGATGCACATACTGGCAGTGTATAGACATAAATTGCAGCTATATAATGAACAACTGGAAAATATGCAATGATATTTATATATGCACCCCCTTCACTTCTTTGGTAAAAAACACAGTACTCCAAATAATCTCAAACTACAAGACAATGGAAAAAGGATAGAACAAATATCATACATTACTCAAACAATATATCGCCATATATATATATAAATTAGTGGATAATTAAATAACTACTACAACTACTTACAATTTCAGTGGACCCTCATCTTCTCATCAGCTAGGAAGGTCAGGGTAGCACCTCTACAGGTTATGGCAGTGGTGCCAGTACTGTTCTTCAGAGCAGGGTATGCCAGAGACATCTGATACCTCCTTGGAAAAACTGTGGCAGATATCCATGTTACATTGGAACCCTAATCAGAGTTGCTAATCAAGCATTCCTAGTGTTCCCTATGTAGCAAGAATAAAAAGGTCTTCCACCACTTGGGAGCCTTGCCAACATAAGTGCCTATCAAAGCCATGGTCATTCCACAGGTAACATTGCAGAGAACTATGCTTGGCCTCTTATGGTCATGCTCTTCAAGCTTGTCTGCATATGATGCAATGCATCAGGCAGCTAGTTAGCATGGCCTGTCATAGTGCTTATTGCTTAGTGCATAAAACAACAGCATGGGACTGTGGTGTTGGGCTATGAACACTGGCAAGAAAAGTGTCTGCTCCCTACATGAATCCTGTGTCAGCATATTTTCTCTTTGGCACCCCGATAAGGTAAAAAAGTATAATATATTTATCCACATCCTTGCAGGAGTCACTGACCTGACAATGCATCATCAATGTGCTTTTGAGGTGCTCCTGCAAGGACATATAGAAGAATGAGTTTCTTCATGTGGCATTGCTTATTGCCACAATGAGAAAAATGTGCAGTTCAGAACATTACCATTATTAGCATGTTAGCAACTTCAACATTGTGTGACTTATGCATCCACGTCTGAAATAAGCCTCATCAAGCTTCGTAAATCTGTTTTGTGGATATGCAAGCAGTCTATCAGACTGGGGTCTGATGGAACTCTAGCATATCCACAAAACAAACAGCACCAGAATTACCTGTTCTAAAGACTTAAACCTTGACTGTGATATAAACAGGACTTACTGGAGAGACAGATGTGTATCCCAGAGAAAACTACATCTCTGGAACAGGCTCCTCATTAATGTGAAGTACAGTTCCTCCCTAATCCAATTAAGTGCAACTGGGACAACAGGATAGGGAACAGGAAATCCATCCCTTGTTTGGCACTTGTGGCTCTAATGGACACAAGTAGCATGCAAAAGGTTCATCTCTCAGGACACTTAAAGGTGCCAGAACTTTCAGAGATTTGGTATGCACAGCTAGGCTTAAAAAGACCCCAGTGGTCATTAGACTATTAAACCCCTATGAAAGGTTAGTACAATAGCAAAGAGTTGTTATTGTATGCAGGTATTGTTCTGTCTTTGGTTTCAGATTTTCCTGAAAGTAAACATTTATACAAATTTTCTTCACATTGTTGTTTAAAGGTGCATCCATGCTAATTGGGTGGGGGGATGTTATTACCCAACTGTGTATGTAGACTGTCATGGCAGGGTGCATAGAATTTTTCTGTGGGGTAGCACACTGACCTGCCATACATTTCTTATTCCTATTTGTGAACAAACAATTCATGCCTACCTAAAGACCAAACACAGAGATTTTCGATGTGTGCTGATCTACTGTTGTCTGAGGACATGCACAATTTGTTTTTAAATCCTACACCACTTTTTACACTATGTACTGTGAAATGCTTGTTGTTGTAGGACTGGGGGATTTGGTTTGTGCAGGTAGTACTAGGAGATGTACCTTACGGACATTAAATGGGAGGCAGGAAACCGTCTGTTGCAAGTGGCTGGTCAGTGTTTAGTAAAGGCCTTTGTGTGCTTGCTACTAGGGGGAGACAGGAAATAGACAGGCCTATGAGAAACACCATACATGCAGGCCTCACATACTTATGTTTCTGTACCCCTATAACACACTTTATAAAGCAAAAGCCATCAGATACCTGGTATTTAGCAAATAATTGCTGGTATTCTGGCACGTACGTGGCCATTGTGCAGTACACTTAAAATATTTCTTTGTAGAGTACCTTACTGTGTGTATACGTAGAAGCATACACAGCAATGAATACACCAGTTTACTCTCATGCATATAGTGTTTGGGTATGTTATGTCAGCAACATGTGTAGCAGTTACCATAATCGGCTGTGGAATACTTTGCAAGGTAGTTACATGCCATCTGCATGTAGTTTCCACATTTTCTTTTCTTGGTGGTCAACCCAAGATTGGGGTCTGTTGACATGTAAGGAAGCACACCTATCCTTGTATTCCTTATATCTGTGTGAGTCACCCCACATACATGTATCAAAGTCATATAGGTATCACTCCAGCAACCTACAATTTCATTTTTATGTAGACAGTCACATAGCTAGGGTAGCAGAGGGGGACAGCCACTCTGGCAGTGAAGTGCTAAGGGGTGTGATCTGCAGATGCCAGCAGGACTTCATTGCATTGCCACCATTTAAATGCTGGTAATGCATTTGTGATTTGAATTGAAGCACTTTAGCACTCCTTGCATGGCATAAACAAACTGTAGCAAGCAGTCACTACAGCTTAGAAGGATTTTGTCTTCTGATAAGTGAAATGCTTTAGTGCTCCTTGGGTGGTATAACTGTAGCAACTGCTTGTTACATATGTAGGAAATAGTACTTTGTAGCAAGCAGTTTGTTGCAGTCTAAAAGGAAAGAAGAGATTTTTTTCCTCCTCAAATTAGAGTTGAGGGGGTAATCAGATCTGGGCATGACACCTGGTGCCAGTATAGCTAGCTACACCTTTGTGTGTATATGTATATCAGGTAGAGATGTGCAGTTTCTCACATATGGTGTTTCAGTCCATTTCGGAGCGCTATGCTACAATATGGTAAATAGTGGAAAAGCAAGCTTTCCTATACAGAGAATGACATCTTGACGCAGACTGTTTGCGTTCATGGTAAGTAGATGATCAACCATGACAAAATCTAAGTAGCCCTTTCACAACAATTCCAGGCAGGATTTAATTTATGACATCAAATCGGGTAGCGCCGCTTAATTGGGTTTAAACCATTCTCAGCTCCATAAAGTCTGCTCTTCATTTTTTCCCTTAGAACTGATCTAGTTCTCATAATAAACACCCTATTCCTACTCTAAAGCCTGGCACTTGCTCACTAAAGCAATTATATAAGTCAGCACTAAAAAATTAAAAGCACTACACCCTCACAAACTCCCCTTGAGTGCCTTGTTCCCCATTGGCCTTTTTTTTCAGTTATAAAGGAATTCCCAATACTATTCTAGCATGTTCAAAGGTCAGTTGTCAATCTCCTCTATGGTCCAGCTGGTGAATCTGGGAATCCTGAAGCAATGTTACAACTGCCTCATGTACACAGACAACCCTCTCCTCCTCCCAACAAATTCCAACACATGTGAGAGATGCAACCATATAGTCAAACTGGAGGCTAAGCTCTCTCAACTCAGTACTGGCGTAACCAGTCAGGAGGAGAAGGAAACCACACTCACTACAATTCCAGTCTCACATAGACCTACCATGACAGCAAACCAAACACATAAACACACAAAAACAAACTCGGAGGCTCTAAATAAAAATCTGCCTAAGCAGCAGAGACCTGCAAAGCAGACACCCAAGCAACCGCTACCTCAAAGCAAAACACGTGCAACACATAGCTCACAAAGCCAGTGTGCCGGACAGTCACAGCTCTTAAGGTTAAACAACACACCTGATACACTTGTAATTGGTGACTCTATCGTCAGGCACACTGACGTCCCGCTCACCAGGCTGAACAAGGAGAAGGTCACGGTGAGCTGCCTGTCGGGCGCTAGGATCCGCCACATAACACAAGCACTCGGGTCACTCCAAGGCAAGTACAAATATGACTCAGTCATTGTCCATGCTGGTGTGAATGACCTGAGACGTACCTCCCTGGACTACATGAAAAGAGACATAGAGGAGCTCTCTGAGCATGTAGCCCAGGCCGGTATGACCCTGACCTTGAGTAGCATCTTACCCTCACCAAGAATGATGCCACAATTTGAAGACAAGATGATCAATTTCAACAATTGGCTTAAGTATTGGTGTCATTCAAAGGGGATCCAATGCCTGTCAGCCTGGGATAACATGCTCGACAAGCCACGATGCTTCGCTAGGGACGGCTTGCACCTGTCACCCCTGGGCTTTCGGATATTGGCAAAGGCTCTTGCCACCCCCATAGTGCCTTTTTTAGGCAAGGCTCAAAAGACAAACCCACCTCCATAGGTATCACAAGGGATAAGAAACTAAGAGTAATGCTACTCAATGCCAGAAGTCTGAACCTCAAGATGCATGCACTCGAAACTCTCTTTAGCATGGAGAACATCGATATTCGTGCAGTAACAGAAACCTGGTTCAGGGCTCCCAAGAGCACCCCAGCACTACCAGGTTATACCTCATACCATGCTTTTCGGCCCCAAAACTTGGACCGAACCACAAAAGGAGGGGGAGTATTAATATTCGTCAAAGATACCCACACCTCCAGGTTGGTGGCACAGCACGAAGCATCAGAGACTATCCATGTGCAACTAACAGTGGGTAAACTGCCTTCCAGTTTGTAGCCTGCTACAGACCACCCTCCCAAACCCAGGAACCCCACTCGACCTTCCTGAGAACACTGGAAAATATGAAGGTTTCTCCAAACACCATTATATTGGGCGACTTCAACTACCCAAACATAGATTGAGAGCATTACTCTAGCTCCAACACCCTAGCCCAAAGGTTCCTAGAATTTATAAACTCAAATGCTATGGAACAACTTGTTACCACTCCCACAAGAGGGGAAAACATACTGGACCTGATCAAAACCAACATGGGGACTCTATGCTCCAGACCAGAAGTGTATCCCTCACTGGTAAGATCAGACCATAAACTAATCTCACTAGATATTCACATCCCGACCCCAGCCCCTGCCCAGAAAACCACAGTGAAAAACTTCTCTAAAGCAAATTTCAAACTCCTCAAAACCGAGGTGGAATCTTTCAAAGCCCCCGGGCCTGTGGAAAATACTGCCCAGACCGCAGAATCCTTTATAAATGCATTCTATGAACACCTTCAGGAATGCATGGATCATGCAATCCCAAATAAAACCAAGACCCAATCCTCCAAAGGCAGACGTCCTGTCTGGTGGACCCCAGCCATAAACAAACTATACAATAGAAGGAGGAAGCTACTAATTGATAGAGCAAAATCCCAAAAAGGGAAGGCATCTCTGATCAGTATTAGCAAAAAACTACGGGCACTCATAAAATCATCTAAGGCCAGCTTAAAGAGAAAAATTGCACAGGACACTAAGGATAATCACAAGGCTTTCTTTAGTTATGTCAGGAACCTGGGTGGGAATTCCCAGATATGCTCAGAATTAGTCCAAAATGACAAAAAATACACCGAACCCACAGACATTGCCAACATCATAGCTGACAGGTTCAGCACAAACTTCTCCCACCCCCAACCAAAAGGGCAAATCTCTATCCCAGCAGTGTGCTGCCCCTCTGACATCGGTTCAGCACAAACTTCTCCTACCCCCAACCAAAAGGGCAAATCTCTATCCCAGCAGTGTGCTGCCCCCCTGACATCTCAGATGCTCAGGTAAGAGCCGCCCTCTCCAAAGCAAAAAACACAGCATCAATGGGACCAGACGGTGCCCCAGGCTGCGTCCTACATGAACTCCAAGAAGAGCTAAACCCAAACATAAAACTACTGTTCAATCTCAGTCTTACTACAGGATATGTACCCAAAGAGTGGCGTACAGCAACAGTGGTCCCTCCCCTCAAAGGTGGTGCCTCAACAGATCCTGGAAACTATCGCCCCATAAGCCTGACTAGCTTGGTCTGCAAAGCTATAGAAAGGATCATCATGGACCTCATAAATAAAGATATTGGGGACCTACAGACATTGGATCCTACCCAGTTCGGCTTTGTTAAGGGCAGATCCTGCCTCTTAAACCTGGTTGATTTCTTTGAAACAGTCACCAAGGCCATTGACAAGGGGAAGGTGGTCCACACAGCCTACCTGGACCTCGCAAAAGCCTTCGATACAATACCCCACTCCGGCATTATAGATAAGCTCACCAGCTTAAATATAAAACCCTATGTCACTAGATGGGTTGCAAACTGGCTCAAGGACAGAACCCACCTGGTTAGAATTGCTGGAGCCATGTCAGACTCCAAACCAGTTACAAGTGGTGTCCCACAAGGCTCAGTCCTGGGACCTCTCTTGTTCGGTATATATTTCTCGGAGGTACAGGCCAACACGGAAGGACTGTGGCTGACCAAGTTCGCAGATTACTGCAAACTGGGCGCCATAATCGACTCTCCAGCCGACACAAGCATCCTCCAAAAGGGCCTCATAGAAACAGACAACTGGTGCCAGAGCCATGGCCTCAAGCTAAACGCCAAAAAGTGTATAGCCATCCCCTTTGGCAAAAACAAAGTGCCCACAAATTACCACATAGATGGTAATCCATTAAGTATGGAAGAAGTAATTAGGGACCTGGGGACCCAAGTTGATAGCAATCTCTCATTTGACAACCACGTGGCCAAAGTGGTTAGAAAAACATTTTATATAGCCCACCTAATCATGAAGGGATTCACATCTAGATCAGGGGAGGTCATCGTGCCTCTTTACTCATCCCTCATCAGGCCCATAATTGAGTACAATGCCCCTTTTGGGATGTACCTTACCAGACACCTACAGCAACTGGAAAGACCCCAAAAGTACCTCACGAAGAGGATCAAAGGGCTCAAACAGATGCCATATGCTGCCCAGTTAAAGAAACTGCAGCTCTACTCAGTGGCATACCGCCTGCTCAGAGGCAATCTGTGCCTGACGTATAAAGCCATGTCCAACCCGGAATTAATGGACATGCTGCTCCTTAGAGAATCCAAATCTCATTGAGCTACACGCTCGAGAGACTTGAACCTCAGCACTGAAATAAATAGGACATGCTGGAGGGACAGATTCATAACCCAGAGGCTCCCTTCACTCTGGAATAAAATCCCAGTCCAGGTTAGGCAGAGTCCCTCATTGACTCTCTTCAAGAGGAATCTTGATGAGTGGATGGGGGATCGTAGGTTTACCCCGGGTATCACTTCTGTGTCACTGTTAGACAGAGGCACAGTATACTAACCTCGAAAAAAGGCATAGCAAAATTAATTTAAAATGGGTGGCGAAAGCCAAACACACTCTGGCTAGGCTTATAAATGCCCTAGGCAGATAGCCTAGTATGAACCTATGAACCTATGAACAATGTCAGTAGCCAGAAATGTATATATGGTCAAGTGAGATACTGGGTTAGTGATGTGATAAGCATCAGATACTCACCTGGCACAGGAGTAGAGGGTAATGGGAGGCAGCCTCTTTAATGAATGAAACTAACCGGGGAAAAAAAAGGAGTTCCTGGCATCTTTGCATTGAGTTTGGTACATTTCCACAAAATGTAGAGGAGTCCCGGATCTTGGTGCAGAGCTCAGCTGAACTCCCAGAACAACTGTTGGTGATGCTCCAGAGGGGTATGTCTTAGGACGGACAAGCATCTTCCATAGTAGGGAAATGCATGGTTTAGTATAACTTGCAGGTTCAACTTCAGGAGTGATAACTGATGACTTATTTTACAGGAATATCAGAGCTACAGGTACAGAGGCAACCAGTAGAAGGTATGTTGACTATTAATTTTCCATATCAGTGTAACAGGTAGCATTTTTTATTCAGTGGGTTTTTGGTATTGGAATCCATTTTATTTATTTTGAATAATTTTGTACTGTTTTTTTTCAAAGGTGCAGTATTATCATGGTCCTTCACTGTGGATATACACCTGCCTGTGGATAGGGACAACCAAATTCCAGCACATTTGTAGGTCATAGTGTCAATGCTGGATATGGACAATATCCACATCCCACAACATTCCATGGCCAAAGTTTAGGAGTTTGAAAAATTAATCTCACAAAACCAAGACAACACACTAGGATGGGAAATCCCAGATAGACCTACCTAGAGAGGGGATGTCTTCACCTGCAGCACATCCCACATTAGTTGCTGCAAGCTAAATTGAGGAAGAGGGGGACATGGCTAGACACTGTTCTTGTGGCCAAACATGCCATAGGCACCCTTCACCCCCCCCCATGCTATGCGTGTCCATGGCCACAGCACAATACTTTGTGTCAGTCTGTCCTTGTATTATCGGCTTGCATAGCACAGGACTTGCTGAGCTGCTAGGGGTGGTATGTGGCCTGGTCAATGAACCCTGTGAGTGCATTGGCCACATGTGCAAAATTATGGGCAAGTGGTACATGGAGTTTTCACACAGCAAGTGCTCCTGTACAGCCAGACATCATGGCCAGCATGCTTCCCATATCTGGTCCACCTCAGCCACATATAGAAAGTTCTGCCATGGAAAGGGGATGCCATGCTGTGGCACACACAGGACCACCATCTCCACTCCACTATCCAGTATGGAGGGATGTACACTGTGACATGGGCTTCCACATGGGTGGGGTGTTTGTCCTGTGTCCACCCATGGCATGGGTCCCTGGCTCATGGCGAATGCACTCACTCTCCAGCCACTCTACTATTGTCTCCCATCCCATCATCATGTCTGAAATGCACATTACAAAATACTGTTCAAACTCACTACAACACACACAGTTGCCCGTTTATGACACCTGTGCACATGATAACTACTGTACTCTGCCCTCTGTAGTTCGGCGTTGTGAGATTTGTATAGTTTGCTTGGGAAAAAGAGAATTTAGTAGGTGTTTGAAGACTATTTGGACAGCAGCCAAATGTTGCATTTCAGTTTAGGTAACATATACTTCTGCTTTGGTTTTTAAGACCTTAGTAGTGGTCTATGGCCAGCAGATGCCAATGTACCTTCTTCCCTAAGCCATCAAATATGTTATAAAACTTAGAATTTTTAATTTGGCATTTATGTTTAGCCCACCTGTAAAAATGTTTGGATCCTTCTGCTTAACATCAGACTGCTAACTAGATCAAAAGATAAAAAGGTTTTTAACTATCCCACTTCGCAATTAATGCATTCAGAGACAGAGCCAATACATAACATGGTTTACTAGTTAAAGAAAGATACTAAGTTTATATGCAGGTTTATGGCACATATCATTTAAGTGCCTTACAACCCCCCCCCCCCCACACACACACACACACACAGACACACACACACAGACACACACAGACACACACACACACACACACACACACACACACACACACACACACACACACACACACACACACACACACACACACACTCTAAGGGCATACTGTCTGATGTTTTTTTAGAAAAAAAATCATTAAAATTATATTTTACTAAATGAAGTAAGCCTTAGTAACATATCAATAAATTCTGAATAACTGTATCACACTCAACAACTTTTAGCAAACTTAATGGGCCAGATTCAATAAACCCTGCACTAAGTGTACACTGTTCTGAGTGAACAGATAACACAGATATAAGTCACACCTTCTTTCTCCTAATTTTAGTTTTCCTACTGATATTCTTGCAGCGTTACATATTGACAGGGATTCATACAGGTTACCACAAAATGAAGACTACATGTACACAATGTAATGTTTCTGAGTGACTAGAAAGCACAAAAATGTGATAAGAATTTTATTGAATACAAACCATGTACACAGTGTAAGCTTTATTGAATTCGGCCCAATGACATTTAGAAACCCCTTAGCCAGTAACTAAATGTGTATAATCACCCAGAGACTCATACACAGAAAACACTGAAGGAAGTACCTCATATCACATTTTAGGTTCATAGGTTGGTACTAGGCTATCGGCCCTAGGGCCTATACAAGCCTAGCCATAACAATTCCCTGACTATTTTCTTTCCTTTGTGTGAATTTCTTCAGTTCACAAAGATGATTTTTATCTCTGTATATCATAGGAGATCAATACAAACACTTCCATCATAACTTATTGCTGCAGGATTAGAAAAACAGTTATGGAACAACGAAACACCCATAAAATAGCATTAAGGAACATCAGCATGTTAGCTTTGTACAGTGACAGTATTTAGGATAAGGATTTAGAAATGAGAGGGCATGCATCAGACACACAAAACCAATGGCTGAATGTCTTTACCTGCTGACCATGTAAAAGACATGTGAGGCACATTCCCAAAGTTTCTTCATGTGATTACAAAATGGGTCATATTTTAAACTGTTTGTGTGTAGATGTAAGAACAAATACTATGTGCATGCACTAATTCATAGTAAAGCACTAATTTCACCTTACTGTACATGACAATTGTCCAAGACAGAAGTGACTGCATGAAATAGCAATGTACATATGAACATGTGTGTATAGGGGTAAATTTCAAATGAATATTTCTGTACAACAGCCAAATATATCTGCAGATAAATTCTTTATTCTGGATTTGCCTTTTCCCAAATATCTGTTTACTTGCATTTAGCTGCACTAGTTATATGTCCTACTAATCTGCCTGGCTCTGTATTTGTTTTGGTCTATCTCAAAGGGAGAATGCTATCACTCCAGGGTGTAGGATAAAATATATTTATGCACACCTGTCCATGTATTATTGACCTTTTGAAAATAATTAAGATTTTATTAATTTCCAAATTTAGGAAGACCCATGTATTTGTCTTTGATATGTTCGTCTTTCCACCTGACATAGGATGATGCCATTGTGCTTTGAAGAATGTTGGCATAGTATAAAAAGAAAAGAAATGATCCGTATGTTTTGGGGTCATATTTGCATGTAAATAGTAAATGTAGAATTCTGTTGCATTTGCTTTTCATTTGCAGAGCACAAAAGACATTGATGTGGTTTGGACCCATCTTTATATTATAACTATTTCAAAGCTTTCCTCTCTGTCTCTGACATGGTGCAATATGTAATCATTCCCGCTTTCTTCTGTTTAGTTCATTCTGTATGAAGGCACGGAATGTTGTCAAAAAATGTCATCCAGCAGAAAAATGGCAATAATATTATCTTCAGTTATACTAATGACATGTTTTACTATGAAAAAAAATAGTGCTGCATTTTGGGAACTCACTTTGTTAACAGACTGGCAGGCAGAACACATTAATTTGATATGATGATTTTCATGTTTTAGTTAAGAATCAGTTGTAAGATCTGTAAGCACCATTTTTATTTTTTTCAAATAAAAAAAGAGCTTTACTATACATGTTTGACATGGATGACCAAATATATGAATTATGGTGGACTGAGATATGAACTTTTATACAGAGGGTTTGGATCCATGCCACAGTCTGACACTTTGCCTTGTAGTGATAGTCAGTGATTGGGATTTTGCATCAAGCCCATGTG
Organism: Protopterus annectens; assembly: GCF_019279795.1. NCBI lineage: Eukaryota > Metazoa > Chordata > Ceratodontiformes > Protopteridae > Protopterus > Protopterus annectens. Next base: position 960,667,412 of record NC_056728.1, read on the forward strand.
ATTTGTAGCTAATTTCACTCAGCCAATCAATGAACTATTCTTTGCCACATGTGGAAGATGGTTGTTTTAGTATTGCCAGACAGAAAGTAACAGAAGAAAGAAAAGCAATAAGCCACTACTAAGAATAAATTAAAAAAGCAGCAGTCCTCATGCATAATAGAAAGCAGTATTCAAAGAAACAAGTCTAATGGTGTAAAGTCATAGGAGGTGAACTGATAAGTTGGTGGAACAGCTGTAAATGTTTAATAGCAGAAATGAAAGAGCAGAAAAAAATCCCACCTACAAGTTCAGTTTATGTTTTGAATAAATATAATATACCAATGTGATAATATAAGTTATTAATGTAACACAACCTGCAACAAATGTCATCCTGTCACTTACACTCGGAGTATAATTTCAGTGCTGATCTTTCTGTGCTTAGCAGTCTTGTGTCTTTGGATATTAATGCTACTCTGAAGGTATACCATGGTATCATTATATGACTACAGACTGGCCTGTGAACATCCTTAGGAAAACTGGCATACAGGTTTTTATATACAGCTAGTGAATTAGCATTTTTAGAGGCTTTTTGTTCTATCAGTCTGCTGTTGCAACTCCACCTATTAGACATTTCACCTGACTAAGGTAAATACACTAACTTTTCAATGCATCAGAAGTAAAACTAAATTCTTTATAGGTCACCCACAAATATATTTATTTTCAATTGCAACATGCCATGGCTGCACAAGTAGTAATGCCAAATTCAATCATGTGCTGCATTAAAATACCTAATGTTAGAATAGTAAACTTTAATGCATTTTATAGGTAAATACAGTGCTGTCATTTCCTGAAAACTTCATAATAAAATCTCAGATGGAGCCTTACATATGGCCTTATATATATATATATATATATATATATATATATATATATATATATATATGTGTGTGTGTGTGTGTGTATAGGCAAAAGAGCCATTGGTTCAGAGGTGTTCACTGCCTTAGTGTGACATTTTTTATAATATTATATTATACTTAGCGTACACTGAACATCTGCTTAGTACACAGAGTACAGTAATGTATGGAATGATTATTTGTTGAGTTATCACATCATTAGTAATAATCTTAGATATTTAACCAGATTTTTTTTTTTTGTTTACTTACAACATGCATATATAACATGTCATGGATTGGTGCAATTCAGCATTCTGCTACAGTGAAATCTTTAATGGTATAGTACAAATCATCGGTATTTTTTATAGCTGCACTGTGTGCCTGTTGTTACTTTCTGAAAGTTCCATAATGAACTCTTAAAGGTGGATTGAGATATGGACTTTTATACAGAGGCTCTGGATCTACTGGTTCAGAGGTGTTCACTGTCACACTCTGACACTTGCATTACATTTGTTTCCTACTGTGGATAATGTGCTTTACGGTTGCACTAAGAATATCGAAAGAAATTAACTAGGATATGTTTCTACTAAGTTGTACAATTATATTAGAAGTAAAAATCCTGTATATTTTTACCAGGAAAATATCTTATTAGCAAGATATCACAGGTAACATACTAAGGTATTTTTTTCACTGTAGTCCTGCTCTGAATACTATAAGGGTGGAAAAAGCATTCTTAGATGCCATCTGCTGATGAATATACCATGGTTAATGTATAAAATGTTAATAAGAAAATCTTAAAGGGGGCTGAGATGTGGCCTATTCTGCACAGGTAAAAGACCCACTGGTTCAGATGTATTTATTGCCACAGTCTAACAGTTAGCATTATTCACAGTTCCCATTAAAGGTGTGATGCTAAACTTATGTTCCATATGCCAAGAAAAATAATGACTTGGAACACTTGTTAAATAAAATAATGGCTTAGAACACTTTTTGCCATTACATCAGATATAAATTCTAATATCTTTCACCAGCATTTTTCCATGTGCAAAAACAGTTAAAAAAAACATAGATCGGAGCAAATGAAGTAGTGCAGTCAAATTCAGTGTAGGACAGCAGTGAAACCAATGGAAGTAGAACAGCAATCCTAAGTGATTGTTATAGAATACCCTTTAGTTTCACAATCAAATCTTAAATTGATACTGAGAGGTAACCTTTTGTACACTCGCTCCAAATCCTTTGCTTTAGAAGCCTTTACTGCCACTGTTTGGCAGTTTGGATTATAGTTCATTTCCATTGTAGTTGGTGTGTTGATCTTTTACTCAGTATGCAGAGTATAACAATGGCTTAGAGTACTGCTTTACTATGCAGAACATAATAGCCTAGAGTAATGTTTAAGTGAGTTGTCATTACAGCAGAAGTAAAGTTGTATTCAGTTTTACCTGCATACATTTGTAATAGCATTATGATAATCTTCCCACAACTTAAAGCCGTACATAAATTGAATTAAATAGATACAAAGTCTTGTGTATTTACACATAAAATGACAGGCTAAGTGCATCTGTGTCTGAGAAATCTGTTATGGTTACACATAGATAGTGACTTATTGCTAGGTACCATCAGTAGTCTGATATAGCCATTTGGATGCTCTGATTTTATCAATTGGCTCACAAGAAGCATGTAAATCCTGCATTTGTGAGATGGATAAGCATCAGTAATATGACTGAGTGGGTTGTGAAAATAATACTCTTTTTCTCAGAAAAAAAGTAATAATTTCTGAAATTTTATTCTAGTAAAATACTGTATCAGATTTAGTCTGGTAGACATGTCCATATTGTAGATTAAGTTGACTACGTTCCATAAAGGCTATGAAATAGTACAAGACTAAAATAAAAGTGCTGTGAAAATATCATAGAAGTACCTTGAAGATATAGAGAGATAATGTCATTTGATGTTTGTGTGAAACTCAGGTTAGAATAACCTTCAGAAATTGACAAAATGCAGCATTTATAAAATAGCTAGTGAAAAATAAAATTGTAATTTTCAGTTCTCTAAGTATATAAAGATAAAAACATATAATGTTGTTCATAGGATGGTACTAGGTTATCGGCCTTAGGGCCTATACAAGCCTAGCCAAACAATTCCCTGGATGTTTCTTCCCACAATATTTACTTCCCTGGACCCCTGTCTAGCAGGGTGACTGACATGATCCCCGGGGTGAATTTCCTATATCCCATCCAATCATCAAGGTTCCTTTTGAAGAGGGCTAAGGAGGTGCTCTGATTGACATGTATGGGCAGTCTATTCCAGAGTATGGGAAGTCTCTGGATTAGGAACCTATACCTCCAGCATGTTTTGTTCATTGTGACAAGGTTTAGATCCCTGGAGCGTGTGGCTCTGAGGGATTGGGATGTCTTTAAGTGGAGCATGTCCAACAGCTCAGGGTTTGACATGGCCTTGTATGTTAAGCAGGGATCACCTCTGAGTAGACGATATGTCACAGAGTATAGCTGGTTTCCAGCTGTTGCAGATGTCTTGTGAGGTACATACCAAATGGGCGTTTTACTCTATAATGGGTCTAATGAGGGATGAGTACAGTGGGACAATGACCTCCTTTTTTCCGGATGAAAAGCCCTTAGTGAGGAGGTGTGCCACATAGAAGGATTCCCTGACTGTTGTGATGATGTGGTTATCGAAGGTGAGACCACTGTCCAACTGTGTCCCTAAGTCTCTCATCACACTTTGTGTTTAGTGTACTGCCACCTATGTGGTAATTCATGGGTACATGTTTTTTCCTAAAGGGGATAACTATACATTTATTGGCATTAAGCTTGAGCCCATGGCTCTGGCACCAAGCATCTGTTTCTGTAAGGCTCTTTTGTAGAACCTCCACATCATTTGGGGATTCAGTAATGGCTCCCAGTTTGCAGTCATCTGCGAACTTTGTTAGCCAGAGTCCCTTAGTGTTGGACTTTACTTCAGAGAAGTAGATGCCAAACAAGAGTGGTCCCAGGACTGAACCCTGAGTTACTCCACTTGTCTGGAGCTGGATTTGGAGTCAGCTACTTTTACAGTGTGGGTTCTGTCAGTAAGCCAGTTGGCAACCCATTGAGTGACATAGGGATTTATGCCCAGCTTAGTAAGTTTATCTATGATTCCAGAGTGGGGGATGGTGTAGAAGGCCTTGGTGAGGTCCAGATAGGCTGTGTGGACCTCCTTACCCTCCTCCACATCTCTGGAGACTGATTCGAAGAAGTCAATAAGGTTCAGGAGACACGATTAGCCCTTCACAAACCCAAACTGGGTGGGGTCCAGTGTTTGAAGGTTGCCATTGTCTTTGTTTATAAGTTCCATGATAATACGTTCCATGCCCTTGCAGATCAGGCTTGTCAGACTGATGGGACGGTAGTTCCTGGGATCCAAGGTGGATCCCCCCTTGTGGAGTGGGATAACTGTAGGTGTGCGCCAATCAATGGGCACAAAGCCTGAGGTGAGGCTATGATTAAATATGACACTTAAGTGAGGTGCCAGTTCATTTTGTAGTTCATGTAGTACACAGCCCGGGATGTCATCTGGTCCCATGGATGCTGTATTCTTAGCTTTGGAGAGTAGAGTTTCTACCTGTGTGGCCATGATTACTGGAATTTGGCAATCTTTTGGTATTAAGATGGGCCCTTTAGGGGGTGAGAGGGGGATGAAGTTGGCACTAAATTGATCTGCCAGAATATTGGCAATATCATAGGTTCATAGGTTGGTACTAGGCTATCGGCCCTAGGGCCTATGCAAGCCTAGCCATAACAATTCTCTGGATATTTCTTCCCACAATATTTACTTCTCTGGACCCCTGTCTAGCAGGGCAACTGACATGATCCCCGGGGTGAATTTCCTATCCCCCATCCAATCATCAAGGTTCCTTTTGAAGAGGGCCAATGAGGCGCTCTGCTTGACATGTATGGGCAGTCTATTTCAGAGTATGGGGAGTCTCTAGATCAGGTACCTATCCCTCCAGCATGTTTTGTTCATTGTGATGACAAGGTTTAGATCCCTGGAGCGTGTGGCTCTGAGGGATTGGGATTTCTTTAACTAGAGCATGTCCAATAGCTCAGGGTTTGACATGGCCTTGTATTTTAAGCAGAGATCGCCTCTGAGTAAATGATATGCCACAGAGTACAGCTGGAGTTTTTAGACGGTCAGCATATGGCATCTGCTTTAGGCCTGTGATTCTTTTAGTGAGGTATTTCGGTGGCCTTTCCAGCTGTTGCAGATGTCTTGTGAGGTACATACTAAATGGGGCATTATACTTTATAATGGGTCTAATGAGGGATGAGTACAGTGAGACAATGACCTCCTTTTTCTGGATGAAAAGTCCTCAGTGATGAGGTGTGCCACATAGAAGGATTTCCTGACTGTTGTGGTGATGTGGTTATCGAAAGTGAGACCACTGTCCACCTGTGTCCCTAAGTCTCTAATCACACTTTTGATGTTTAATGTCCTGCCACCTATGTGGTAATTCATGGGTACATGTTTTTTCCTAAAGGGGATAACTATACATTTTTTGGCATTAAGCTTGAGCCCATGGCTCTGGCACCAGGCATCTGTTTCTGTAAGGCCCATTTGTAGAATATCCACATCATTTGCGGATTCAATAATTGCTCCCAGTTTGCAGTCATCTGCGAACTTTGTTAGCCAGAGTCCCTTAGTGTTGGCCTGTACTTCAGAGAAGTAGATGCCAAACAAGAGTGGTCCCAGGATTGAACCCTGAGGTACTCCACTTGTCACTTGTCTGGAGCTGGATTTGGAGTCGGCTACTTTTACAGTCTGGGTTCTGTCAGTAAGCCAGTTGGCAACCCATCGAGTGACGTAGGGATTTATGCCAATCTTAGTAAATTTATTTATGATTCCAGAGTGGGTGATGGTGTCGAAGGCCTTGGCAAGGTCCAGATAGGCTGTGTGAACTGCCTTACCCTTGTCCACAGCTCTAGAGACTGATTCAAAGAAGTCAATCAGATTCAGGAGACAAGATCGGCCCTTCACAAACCCAAACTGGGTGGGGTCCAGTGTTTGAAGGTTGCCAATGTCTTTGTTTATAAGTTCCATGATAATGCGTTCCATGCCCTTGCAGATCAGGCTTGTCAGACTGATGGGATGGTAGTTTGCGGGATCCAAGGTGGATCCCCCCTTGTGGAGTGGGATAACTGTAGCTATGTGACACTCAGTGGGCATGAAGCCGGAGTTGAGGCTATGATTAAACATGAAACTTAGGTGAGGTGCCAGTTCATTTTGTAGTTCCTGTAGCACAGCCTGGGATGTCATCTGGTCCCATGGATGCCGTATTCTTAGCTTTGGAGAGTGCGGTTTTTACCTGTGTGGCCGTGATTACAGGAATTTGGCAATCTTTTGGTACTGAGATAGGCCCTTTTGGGGGTGGGAGGGGGGTGAAGTTGGCAATATCCTTGGGATCAGTATATTTAATGCCATTCTGTTGTAGCTCAGAGCAAATCTGAGCATTGCCATTAAGATTCTTGATGTAACTATAGGATGCCTTGTGGTTGTCTTTGGAATCTTTGGCATATTTATTTTCATAACTAGCTTTTGAGGATTTTATGAGGGATCTCAGCTTCTTACTGAGGCTGGTGAGGGAGTTTTTTGCATCTTGGGATTTTCCTCTTTTCTGCAACAGTTTCTTCCTTCTGTTGTATAGTTTGTTTATAGCAGAGGACCACCAGATTGGCTTCCTTTTTTTGGAGAGGAGCATTTTGGTTCTATTTGGGATGGCACGATTCATGCATGAGTGGATGTGCTCGTACAGTTCCTTGGTGTAGGATTCTGCAGTCGAACTTTCAGATCCCGTCTGCATGGGTGTCATGAAGTTTGTCACTTCTGACTTCAGTAGCATGAAATTGGCTTTGGGGAAGTTTTTTAAGGAGGTTTCCTTACTGGGGGGTGGGGGTGGGATGTGGATGGATTTGCTTATGGTCAGACCTGACCAATGAGGGGGTGACCACTGGTGTGGAGCATCTATCTCCCATGTTGGTAATGACCAGGTCTAGGATACTGGGGCCCCTGGTGGGACAATGGATTAGTTGATCCAGGGCGTTGGAATTTATGAATTCCAAGAACCATTAGGAAAAGGAGTTGGTACCAGAGTAGTCTTCCCAGTTAATGGCAGGGTAGTTGAAATCACCCAGTATTAGGGTGTTTGGTTGTATCTTAATATTTTCCAGTATGTTTAGAAAGATGTAGTGAGAATCTTGGGGCATGGTGGGGGATCTGTAGCAAGCTACAATTTGGATTGCAGTCTTACCTAGTGTTAGTTGCACCTGGAGAATTTCAGATGCATTGTGTTGGGCAACTAGCCTGGAGATGTGAATGTCCTTGGTGAATATGGACGTTCCTCCAACTTTAGTGTTTCAGTCTTGGTTTTGTGGCCAAAAAGTGTGGTAAGAGTTGTAGCCTGGCATTGCAGGGGTGCTCTCTGGAGCCTTGAACCAGGTCTCAGTTACTGCACAGATATCAATGTCCTCCATTTTTAGGAGTGCCTCAAGAGAGTGCATTTTGAGGTTTAGACTTCTAGCATTGAGTAGCAATACCTTCGGATTTTGCATGCTTGTATCTGTTATGGTGGTGGTTTTATCCTTTGAACCTTGCCTAAAAAAGGCACTATAGGGATGGCAAGAGCTTTAGCCAATAACTTGAATCCCAGGGGTGACAGGTGCAGACCATCTCTGGCAAAGCATCGTGGTTTGTCGATCTTGTCTTCCCAGGCAGACAAATAATGGATCCCCTTTGAATGACACCAGAAGCTTAGCCAATTGTTGAAGTCAATCATTTTGCCCTTATACTGTGTTATCATTCTGGGTGAAGGCAGGATGCTACTCAGGGCTAGGGTCATACCTGCCTGGGCCACATGATCCAAGAGCTCTTTCATGTCTCTTTTCATGTAGTCCAGGGAGGTACGTCTCAAGTCATTCACTCCAGCATGGACAATTGGGATTAGTATATTTAATGTCATTCTGTTGTAGCTAAGAGCAGATCTGAGCATTACCATTTAGATTCTGGACATAACTATAGAATGCCTTGTGGTTGTCTTTGGAATCTTTGGCAATTTTATTTTCGTAACTAGCTTTGGAGTATTTTATGAAGGATCTCAGCTTCTTACTGAGGCTGGTAATGGAGTTTTTTGCATCCTGGGATTTTCCTCTTTTCTGCAACAGTTTCTTCCTTCTGTTGTATAGTTTGCTTATGGCAAGGGACCACCAGATCGGCTTCCTTTTTTTGGAGGAGAGCATCATCGTTCTATTTGGGATGGCACAATTCATGCATGAGTGGATGTGCTCGTACAGTGCCTTAGTGTTGGATTCTGCAGCTGAACTTTCAGCTCCCATCTGCATGGGTGCCATAAAGTTTGTCACTTCTGACTTAAGTAGCATGAAGTTGGCTTTGGAGAATTTTTTTTACGGAGGTTTCCTTACTGGGGGGTGGAGGTGGGATGTGGATGTCAAGGGTGATTTGCTTATGGTCAGACCTGACCAATGATGGGGTGACTACTGGTGTGGAGCATCTATCTCCCATGTTGGTAATGACCAGGTCTAGGATATTGGAGCCCCTGGTGGGACAATGGATTTGTTGATCCAGGGCATTGGAATTTATGAATTCCAAGAACTGTTGTGAAAAGGTGTTGGTACCCAAGTAATTTTCCCATTTAATGGCAGGGTAGTTGAAATCACCCAGTATTAGGGTGTTTGGTTGTATCTTAATATTTTCCAGTATGTTTAGAAAGGTGTAGTGAGAATTTTGGTGCATGGTGGGGGATCTGTAGCAAGCTACAATTTGGATTGCAGTCTTACCTAGTGTTAGTTGCAGCTGGAGAATTTCAGATGCATTGTGTTGGGCAACTAGCCTGGAGGTGTAAATATCCTTGGTGAATAAGGACACTCCTCCACCTTTAGTGTTTCAGTCTTGGTTTGGTGGCCAAAAAGTGTGGTAAGAGTTGTAGCCTGGTATTGCAGGGGTGCTCTCTGGAGCCTTGAAACAGGTCTCAGTTACTGCATCGATATCTATGTTCTCTATTTTTAGGACTGCCTTGAGAGAGTGCATTTTGAGGTTTAGACTTCTAGCATTAAGTAGCATTACCTTCAGATTTTGCATGCTTGTATCTGTTACGGTGGTGGTTTTGTCCTTTGAACCTTGCCTAAAAAAGGCACTATAGGAGTGGCAAGAGCTTTAGCCAGTAACCTGAATCCCAGGGGTGACAGGTGCAGAACACCTCTGGCAAAGCATCGGGGTTTGTTGATGTCGTCCCAGGCAGACATATACTGGATCCCCTTTGAGTGACACCAGAAGCTTAGCCAATTGATGAAGTCAATCATTTTGTCCTTATACTGTGGTATCATTCTGGGCGAAGGCAGGATGCTACTCAGGACTAGTGTCATACCTGCCTGGGCCACATTATCCAAGAGCTCTTCCATGTCTCTTTTCATGTAGTCCACGGAGGTACGTCTCAAGTCATTCACTCCTACATGGAGAATGACAGAGTCGTATTTGTACTTGTTGTGGAGTGACTTGAGTGCATGCGTTATATGGCGGATCCTGGCACCAGACAGGCAGCTGACTGTAGTTTTCTCCTTGCTCAGCCTGGTGAGCGGAACATCAATGTGACTGACTATAGAGTCACCTATGACTAATGTGTTGGGTACGTCATCTTGCCTTAGGGGCTGTTGTTGGGTGACACACTGGTGTTGTGAGCTATGTGTCACTTTGGTTGTGACTGGTGTTTGTTTGCATTTCAGCTTTGGAGGTCCTTGTTGCTTGGGCAGGTTAATGTTAAGGGCCTCCGCATATGTGGGTTTAGTGTTGCTATGTGTGGGTGTTGAGGGTGTGGGTTTTGAAGGGCTATGTGTTGCTAGAGGTGTAGTGCAGGTGTTAACCTTCTCCTCTTGATTGTCTAGCACAATCTTGGCTAGAGAGAGCTTTGCTTCCAGTTTGGCTATGTAAATTCTTCTCTCACAGGTTGTAGTGTTGGGTGGTAGGAGGAGAGGGTTGTCTGTGTACATGAGGTATTTGCTGCATTTCCCCAGTAAGCCCAGATTCACCAGGTGGACAGGATAAATCACCAGAAGCTGACCTTTGGACATGCCTGTTTAGGTGCTTTTTTTATAAAGTACAAGAGCTGTTTTCCCTTACCTTTGCAAGGTACTTTGCAATTATAGGCTGTTTAGTGCCTACGATTAATTAATTTCTCCTTATTAACAAGACGAGTTGAGTGCTTGTATCAGTTTAAGGCTTCCTAGTGCTTTCCAGCAGGTTCTAGAGCAAGTGCTAGTCACAGGAGTTCAGATTTTAGTGCTACTACTGAGAAACCAGCTAGAATTCAGAACCAAAAAATAAGATATATGTTTTTATGTAAAAGTGATTTTTTTTATATCCATCAATCCATTCACAACCTCTTTTCCCATTTTTAGATTATGGGATTGGCATGTCACATCAAGAATGACAATGATCTAGAGCCAAGGCTTCTACTGCCAGGTGGCTAGTCCTGCCATTGTAGTTCTTCCACACTACACACTCACACCTATGGCTAACTTAGAATGTCCAATCCACCTATTGTACATCCTTGGAATGTGGGAGGAAACCTAGCAGCCGTAGGAAACCTATGCAAACACAGAGAGGACACGCAGACTCTGCACAGAAGGCAACACAGCCAAGAATTGAACTGGGAAACCTCTTGCTGTGAGGCAACATCCTCTGTGCCATCATGTTGCCCTTTGTTTATGAGGCTTAAAAACATAAACATAGTCTAAGGACAGAATTGTCCCTTTGCTTTTGGAGGTAGTAGCCTACTCTGAGGGTGTTTTATAATTATACTAGAAACATTTCATTACCATTTTATGAAAATAATGTCAAATTGTTTTGGACATACAGGACTTTACGTACAAGGAGCAAAAAATAACTATTCTGAAAATACTCTGAAATGTTCAGCAGTTAAATGATTACATTTCATGCAGCAAACTGTACTATAAGATATAGTAGGAAGCTATTACTAGGACAAAGGCCTCATTTTTAGAAATGGACAGTGAAAGGGGGATAATAGCTTGACATGCCTTTCTTTTATGTCTCCCTGCAAACTATAATTTTGCATATCTGACCAGAGACCTGAAATATCTTACATTTATAGTAGCAATAAAAGCATTGAGAAAGCGGACCATTTTGCAGTCTGCTAGTTTCCCAGCATGGACACATGAGTCCCAGCACAGAGCCTTAGACAACAACATAAACTCAGAATGTTACAGCATTTGTAATTATCAGCTATACAGAAGTCATTAAATGCCTAGGCAATAAAGAGCAACTCACTGATGAGGTAAGAATGTCCTTAGCAATAGAGATAACAGTAGTCTGAGTGTTGATTAGATCCTAAAGGATCTGTTATCTTACCTAATTATGGTATTTTGTAGTGTTAGGACAAATAATCTCAACCTACCTTGTACCATTTTATGAATACTGAGTCAGTTTTGCTGTTGTGGATTTAACAGAATATTGATCACCTAGCTTCATTACTGACTGCTTCTTCAATGTTTTCCCTATTAATCCAAAAAGCAATCAGTACAGATTGTACTGCTCTCAGATACTGTCCTACATCTAATTCAGCACATCTCCTGGATCACAGACCAAAAGAAAGCATTCTTACTGCATGTATTTCCTTATTTTACTACTTTTGTTTCCATTTGCTCTACATATCTTAGAGAAAACAATTTCTATGAGGGACTTGTGAGGTTTAGCATTAGAAAGTGGTCCGTTATATTTAACTATTGTAAAACTGGAAAGAAGGGGAAAGGGACAGTTGATTAAAGTCATCTTAATTTGTTGACAGTATTGCTTAATAATTAAAGTATAAATTCATTCAGCATAATAGTTAACTGTTATTCTTGTTTCATTCAAGAAAACTTCTGTACCATAAAATACACCTTGCAGAATACCTCATTTAATTAAAAATAATCTTATACCACTGAAAATAGCAAGTAGTAACAAATCTTTAAGATTAAACAATTTCATTATGCTAAATTTCAAAATGATGAGTTCACCGGCATGTGGATTTATATAAAAGTTGTGTGTTGCCCTTCCAGTTGTTAACAAACATGATTACTGTTATGAGGTACTAAACTTCAAATGTCCCAGTTTTTATGACATGAACATCACATGTAAATGTGTTTCTTCTTGCAGACAGGTAATTTATCTCCTTTTAGAACTTCTGTAGATTATTTATTCTGCAGTTTCCTATATGCATATCGTGGTATTAGATGTAATACAAAAGCCTTGATTAGCTATAAACAATATCCATATTTTAGAGCTTCTGTTTCAAGAAAAAAATACCTGGCTTGTTTTAAAGGAATTTTCTATCATGAACTCATGTTATGAATTAAAAACTGACGCTGTTTTATGTGCCCATTCAATTAACATCTCAGCCTTGTCTGACTCAAAAGGTTTCAAAGGATTATGGTAAGTCTTTGATTTGTCTAGTCATGAAATGCAATAATGCTTGGCTAAAATCAGTCTGTCTGACTTTAATTCTTCTGATATCCTGTTTGGACAATGTCCTAGAACATGCTTTTTCAAACCTATTTTAGTATAACAGTTACAATTTTCCAAACTTTGGGCTTTTCCAAGAGCTTCGGCCTTTCCATAATTTCCTATTAATCCTACTGTTCAGCAACCTTATTTGTCTGCATTGTAAAAGGACACTGTTTCAGTATATCCCAGCTGTCTGGCAAATTAATTTTTATAAGCAATGAAATAAACGTGTATACTTAGTGGAATTTATTAGCCATCATTGCCTCTCTGGCTGAAACTAATGGTGCAGTTCATGTTTCATTCTGCTATTCCTTACTCCCTCCCCCAATACAGAGATTTAAAAGTGATGATGTTAGACGAGCCCACCCTTTATGAAAACCGCATCCATATATTGCAGAATAAACAAAACAGCACATGTCTGAAAGTGAGATGTGCTACTTCAGACAGTCATCAGCCAAACCACACATAACTCACATGCAGCCTTCTCACTACGGAGTTCTGTGGTTTTGCTTACTCTGGAAAATTTTGCACATCACACTGAATACGCTATTCTCTGCCTATTTATGTAGTGCCAGAAGCAACAGCTTTTGAGATAATAATAATAATATTACTACTAGTAATAACAGTAATAATAATAATGTCAATTCTGTTGCTAAATTAACTATTTTGACAACATACTAATAGCACAAACCACATAGTGTCTGTACCTTGTCAACTCAAAAAGTAGCTTCCAAATTACGTGTTTCAACCAGCAAGGAAAAGCTTTCATATTGATAGGTGACCACAATACTAAGCAAAAAATGTTTTTCAGTAAAACAGCTACGTTTTCAAACGACCATGTCCAAATGGTACAAAACTATAGGTACCACAGAAGTCAGTCAGACACACACTAGTCATTTTTCTACAGCCAGTTTTAAAATGTAACCAAGCACTAGATATAAAAAGAAGGCACAGCTACAGTATGCAGCAGTTACAACCTACAAATACATATACCTTGCACAGCACTTTCTCTTGTCCTTAAGCTCATGGTTCAGGTTAAAAACATTGCATCTCATAAGACTTCAAAGTATGGCAGCTTATCTATTCAACAACTGCAGGGAAATACCTGCCAAAAAGACCTACCAAAATGCCTGCATGTGGTTTGCACCAGAACTTTCACTGATGCAGAACTGTATCACTAGTATTTCTAACAACAATGGAAGCATTTTGTTCCGGAGGACGGTGACATCCTAAATGACATAATATGTTTGAAAATTAGATGCAGCTTGCAGCAACAAACTGTATGAAACATGTCTTCGCTACCTTCACACTGCTGAAGGACTTCCCTATGGTGAATGTAAAGAAGTATTTCAGGATGCTGCTGGAATGTGTGTCTTTGCTTCATAGTTCTATTGCTCTGTATAATCGTCTTCAAGCTCTTCCTTTTATATTATTCTTCTAAGAGGTGCTATTGTATTGCATCTGAAGTGGTTAAAACTGCATCATGCAGCCACTGTTAGCAACAGCAAACAACAGAAGGACGAGCATCCTGTGCCAATGCTTTCAGGTTAACCAAAAGCTGTTCATAAGGCAGCAGAAGTGGGATACGCAAAATAAAATGCTGATAATTGAATATGCCTAAAGCAAGATTCCCGTGAAGCAATCTACTGGCTGGCAAACACACACAAATATCAGCAGTTCCCATTTTTATAGAACTGGTAGAAGGGAGAGGCTGTGAAGTGATGCAAGAAGCATGATGAGTCATAAAGATGGCAGCAACATAGCTTAACATCACTTATAAAGGATTACAGCTCGGGGGGGAGGGTGCACCACAATGCTCTCCTTGAAGCAACAATTATTTCATTCATTACACTTGTAACTGATTGTGATTTCAAAGTGGTTGTACATGCTACATTTGACAAAAATATACTAACATACAACTCAGCATCACCATATGACTTGCATGATAGAGGAGAATCAGGACTGCAAGCAGGGAGGATGCATCTGTATTTCTGCTGGTAGGCAGATTAGCACCTTTGTATTATAAATTATAATTTTTATTTTCACAAAATACAATTGTTTCAGCAACTATGCTGTAACTTAAATGAGTGGTGGAATGATAATATAAGATATTAAAATGTACACTTTGAACAGATGACTGTTCTCATTTAATTTAATCTGAAAATGTGTACCAACTGTAGGAGTATTTCTCCTTCTCTTTCTAGGAGATTTATTTTTTAATCACTTGACACTTTTTAAAGTACAAAACAGACAAACAAAATTTGCAAACAATACTGTGGTTTAAAATTTACACAGAGGTCCAGGAGCTCTGTAGGTGGTTTGGCTACTACAAATTTATGTGATATCTCTAAAAGCACTATAACGTGCAAGTGGCATGGAGAGGATATCGGTGACTGACAGGTAATACTGTCCATCCTGAGCAACAGGCATGTGAACTGCAAGTGTGACTTGTTAATTCTATACTACTGCTAAATTCAGTATTCTGTTCTGTGTTCTGCGGCACACATTTTTAAGCAATACACAAAATATTACAGGTAAAAATAAATTAAGTGAAAATCAGGAATGCAATGATATGTGGATGCCTTTAATAGCAACAAAAATGAGAAACCTCTATGAATTATTAGAGGTCAGCTCAGAATTGCCCTTTATTTATGCGAGCAATTATATAGAAAATAGGGTAGATATCTGCCCATCTCAACTCCCCAAAAGAGCATTTTTACTATAAAAAAGTCACTATTTCTTGAAGTAGTAGGGAGTTCAAAGATCAAGAGCCTCCATTGAATATTGTGCTAAATGTTTACATCTTGTAACATACTACAGTACTACTGGACATTTCTGATGTTATACACTTCAACACTACTTTAATTATTAGAGAACTACTGTTAAAAAAAATCATTATTTAGTGAAGTAAGGGGTTATGGGGGTATCACCCTCTCAACCACTGTGATAAAACTTTCATCTTGCAACACTGAAGTGTTAAGCCTCATCTTATTTATCAATATAACATCAAATAAAACAGTACTATAGCTGCAATTAAAAAGCAAATATACATACAGTTTTGACAGTGGAACACACAAGATAAAATAAAGAGTAAGAAGATGTCTGTGATATAATAATAAAACAAAAATATACAACTGAATATGACATGATTGTACAATTTTGATTGCAGTTATGATCTGAACAATGTCTATACCATTAACACATTCTAATGTTTTACAATTTCAATATGTGTATGGGAGCACATATTTCATTAAAAGGGTTCAAAAGTCAATTGAACATCTACAAGAATACTAGAATTATCACTGTATCACTCATTCACTTTTAAAAATAAAATAGACGGGTTTGCTGTTGTACATTCATTTCATTTTTTCTTAAACTCAAAAGTTAATAGAGTTACTTTTCCTCAGTCATTGCCTGAAGAGGATGCATTTAAATTACTTTTAGTAATATTGTTTTGTTTCTATCCTCCATTGTCTTTGTGTCTCATAACACTATTGCACTGCAATCAGGAAGTCTCTACAGTTAATTAAAGTACTTGGTCTTTCTTTAATGAGTTGCATATATACACACACACACACACACGTGTATGTATATATATATATATATATATATATATATATATATACACACACACACACACACACACACACACACACACACACACACACACACACATATATTCACATTATTGAAATATCCTGATAAATTATGTGAAACAATTGCTCTCGGATATATTAGTTCATGTGTTGTACAGTCTGACAGGTATAATCATTTCTATTTGTTGAAAGATCCATTTTGCGCCTCATATTCTAAACTTCTAATTTATGTGTGTGTGTGTATATATATATATATATATATATATATATATATATATATATATATATATATATACATACACACACACACACACACACACATATATATATATATATATATATATATATATATATATATATATATATATATATCACAACATCTTGAGCTCAAGGTGAAAGGACAATCCAATATGATTATCAGAAAAATACAAACACAAAACCTTTACTATCTACTAAAGTATATTACATTTGTGTATATATATATATATACATACATACATACATAGAGAGAGAGAGAATATATATATGTGTAGCAATATGTATATACACATATCTATGGATCCTTATCAGTTGATTTTGTTTTCAGAAAATCAGATTTCATATGGTTGAGGTTTTGAAAACTAGCAGCTTTTGAATGGAGATGGCAGTATAGCGAGGACTGGGAAATGTACCATTTTCTTTACTATTTTCTTGACTGTAGTGCAGTCATGGAGTATATATAATATGCAGGGGGTGTGGGGGTGAATATATATTTATATACATATACACATATAGGTTTGCCATTAAAATACCAAACCTGAAAATGTCGTATGCTCACACTATCAAAAAATAATGTTGCGGGATGAAATGTCGGCATTCCAAAATGTCGACAGTTGAAATAACGTACTCCAATGCAACCCCACCAAATACTGGACCTGCGCCCCACTTGGGACCCATGATAGCACTTGTTCTTGGGTCGAGAGCGGTAGGGACTTTCGGTCTGCATCAGTAATGGTCGTGTTATCCAGGTCGGTTCGACACTATGAGTTCGCTGATGTGTACATCAATATTTTCATTCTTTCATTATTTGTTTTCGAACATATGATGTTCGCACATACATCATGCGACTATTTAATGGTAAACCATACATATATATATGCGCACACACACATTATATATATATATATATATATATATATATATATATATATATAGTTATAGTTTACTATCAAAATCCTGAATGCAGATGCTACAAATGGGATATTGGATGGCAGATGGTTGATTGCCATGTTGTAAAAAATGGATTGTTCATATATTTGAATGTCACTGAGCATTCGCTGATATGAAGTCAATCTACAGCCTAGAGATTGCGTTACAGTGCAGATTGGAACATTTATCCCTTTCCACTCTGTACTGCAATCTTGGAGATGTAATGTATAGTTGCAGGGGGGCAAGCCCCCTGCACTCCCCGTACCCCCGCTAAAGATGTGATGTAACTTTCGCACTTTATTTCATATATTCGACATTAACATCGACTTTGTAGTTGTCGAGTATATGAGTCGATGTTGTCAGCACACTTTATTTCATGATTTGAGCATTCCTTTCATGTTTATGACCAGGAATACAATTGTTTTTAGACATTTTAATAGTAAACCTATATACGTATATATAGCTACATATATAGACATTACATACATACATACATATATTCATACACACATATATATGTAAAACAACTCAATGGCTGTCATACACCTCCAGGCAAAGAAACAGGGTAAAGTTATGAGTGCTAACCATTAAAACTTTAACGAACCTCCTTCAGTCATAGTGAAATTAAAACTAGCTAAGAGTGGGTTAACTGTTAAAATTCTGAGGTTTTTAGTGCTTTCAACCACTTTAATCTCCATTGACTTCCTCAGAACAATACAAAGTCAACACTTTGAAAGCAATATAACTGACGCCCTCTATTTAAATACTAAATACTAATTACAAATAAAGGCAGTGTCATCAGACAAGGGATTCTTTTAAGGTATACTAGCTTTTAACAATCAAAAGTAGTATCTCAACAGCTACTTGATGTAATGCCCTGTTGTTTTAAAACCAAGTACCATTTCATTACGTGTAAATTTTGTATTTACTTTTCTTGACTTTTGAGTAAAATGATCTAAATTATTGAAAATATTCAAGATATGAGAAAGTATGATTGAACACAATAGTTCTCTAGCTCTTCCACCATGTTTGATGGCAATACAATTCTTTTAAAAAAATTTTCAATCTACAAGTTCATTACACAGAATTTTAGAACCATGTTAATTGACAAGTTTCCATTTAGACCTGGAGGGTCCTGAGAACTCAAATGCAATTGCCAGTGCAGTTCTTTACTTTCCAAAACTAATTCTCAGGGATCCTACCTGGGATTTGGTGACATGGTTTCCAGCACAGGAAATGTGAATATTTTAAACTCTAGACATGATGATTTGTGCTTGTTGAAAACATTGATTTAATTTTCTTTCTGGATGTCATATAGGTTCTCAGAAATGTGTTGATTCAAAGATATCTCCATTTTCCCCATGTAAAAAAATTTGTATGGATCACATATAGCAGTGTATTTTACCCCCATAGATATACATTTTTTAGATCCATTGAAGTGGATCTCTACTTTTGGCCAGTTCAGCTGTATGGTTTTCTATTCCAAAATGTAACACTTATGCTTTCCACATTTGCACATACCACTTTTCGATGTGTCTTCTCTCATTCTAGGATCCTCATAGTTAAGTTCTCCAAATTCCTCCCCTTCTTACAAGGCACCAGAGGGTCATGGCCCACTATGGAAGAAACATTTTTATCAGTTGTAAACATGGAGTAATGTCTACTGATAATTGTCTTCACATTTTTACTCAGAGGGTGATATCCTAACACCAGGCTTCTTGTAAAATCTGTTGTCCTTTCTGTGGAACATTAAGCCAGTGGTGTAAACTGACGAAAGATGCGATGAAATCTCTGATGCCGTAACCTTCCCACATCTTCCCAAATGTTGCTGACAAAAGAATGAGGGTACCCATGATCCAAGAATATGCTCTAAGTAATTTTCCACATTCTCCTTCAAAGACTGCATCATCTGTAACCATTCTAGACAGTCTTACAAACTTGCCTTTTAACAAATAACCTCTTCTGGAAAATCAGGTGATTGTTCCAAAAATGCAAATAAGAATTAGAAAACCTAGGCTTCCTGTAGATGTTGGACTTATACTGCCCATTTTCTTTCTAGATTGATATGTTTAAATAGTTGCAATGGGTGTCATCTACAGAGTGTATAAACTGCAGGTAAGAGCTATCGCCACTGATATAATCAATGAATTCCTGTAGTTTAGGTCTTGTGTCATTCCAAAGAATAAAGATGTCATCCAAAAACCTTACATATAAAATGACAAGCATTGTTTGTAATGGGAATTCAAAACAAACTTCCCCTCTAATGCCCACATAGCTATATTTGCATATAGTGGTACGCAAACTGCACACATGGCTACTCCTTGTTTTTGCTTATACAGTTCACCATCAAACTATAGAAAGTTACTATCTAACATATATTCCATGAAGTTGGATAAGATTATATAATCAAATGCTGAAATTGAGGGACATCAATTAAACTACCTTTATCTGCACTTTTTTAAAAAATATATATAGTATTTAAATTGATTTTAACTGTGTTGCAGGAATATTAACTGAACTGGAAGTTAGTCAGTGTTTGCTGAATTTTGTTATTTGCTAGTAATTACAGGTGTGGGGGTAGCCACATTCTTTGATTTCCTGTCCTTGCCTATTTAAGTAGTACAGTGTGAAATATTTTCTGCTTAAAAACCTCAGCTTTGGCCGGCTAAGAACTAGCTGTATTCAATTGGACGTATAAGAGAATTTAAGTACCTTCATCTGCACTTTTTTTTTCAAAATACAGTATTTAAATTGATTTTAACTGTGTTGCAGGAATATTAACTGAACTGGAAGTTAGTCAGTGTTTGCTGAATTTTGTTATTTGCTAGTAATTACAGGTGTGGGAGTAGCCACATTCTTTGATTTCCTGTCCTTGCCTATTTAAGTGGTACAGTGTGAAATATTTTCTGCTTAAAAACCTCAGCTTTGGCCAGCTAAGAACTAGCTGTATTCAACTGGATGTATAAGAGAATTTAAGTACCTTTATCTGCACTTTTTTTTCCAAAAATACAGTATTTAAATTGATATTAACTGTGTTGCAGGAATATTAACTGAACTGGAAGTTAGTCAGTGTTTGCTGAATTTCGTTATTTCTAGTAATTACAGGTGTGGGGGTAGCCACATTCTTTGATTTCCTGTCCTTGCCTATTTAAGTGGTACAGTGTGAAATATTTTCTGCTTAAAAACCTCAGCTTTGGCCGGCTAAGAACTAGCTGTATTCAACTGTACATATAAGAGGATTTAAGTACCTTTATCTGCACTTTTTTTTCAAAAAATACAGTATTTAAATTGATTTTAACTGTGTTGCAGGAATATTAACTGAACTGGAAGTTAGTCAGTGTTTGCTGAATTTTGTTATTTGCTAGTAATTACAGGTGTGGGGGTAGCCACATTCTTTGATTTCCTGTCCTTGCCTATTTAAGTGGTACAGTGTGAAACATTTTCTGCTTAAAAATCTCAGCTTTGGCCAGCTAAGAACTAGCTGTATTCAACTGGACGTATAAGAGAATTTAAGTACCTTTATCTGCACTTTTTTTCCCCAAAAATACAGTATTTAAATTGATTTTAACTGTGTTGCAGGAATATTAACTGAACTGGAAGTTAGTCAGTGTTTGCTGAATTTTGTTATTTGCTAGTAATTACAGGTGTGGGGGTAGCCACATTCTTTGATTTCCTGTCCTTGCCTATTTAAGTGGTACAGTGTGAAATATTTTCTGCTTAAAAACCTCAGCTTTGGCCAGCTAAGAACTAGTTGTATTCAACTGGACGTATTAGAGAATTTAACTACCTTTATCTGCACTTTTATTTTCAAAAAATACAGTATTTAAATTGATTTTAACTGTGTTGCAGGAATATTAACTGAACTGGAAGTTAGTCAGTGTTTGCTGAATTTTGTTATTTGCTAGTAATTACAGGTGTGGGGGTAGCCACATTCTTTGATTTCCTGTCCTTGCCTATTTAAGTGGTACAGTGTGAAATATTTTCTGCTTAAAACTCTCAGCTTTGGCGTCTAAGAACTAGCTGTATTCAACTGGACGTATAAGAGAATTTAAGTACCTTTATCTGCACTTTTTTTTTCTAAAAATACAGTATTTAAATTGATTTTAACTGTGTTGCAGGAATATTAACTGAACTGGAAGTTTTGACTCTGCTCTTCAGTTAGTCCCACCTACCCTCCCTGTTTTTGTTTTGGTGTTAATCTTAGTGGCCTTGAAACTGCTCGCCCCTCTTGTAAATTTGTGTTTGGATACTCCTTCTGGGCCCATTTCATTTGCTCACTCAACTGAGTGCAGTGAGATCATATTCTGATTTCAGGCACTCCTACTGTGTACAAAGAGAGCATCTGGGAAACAGAAAAAAAAATTTAAGCTTGTTTCCTGCCTTTCCTGTTAAGTGGTATAGACTATTTGTAGGCTTCTGAGCCCCCAAGCCATTCTGTGTTGGAGGGAAGCCTTCTATCTTAGTTTTTTTTTTCTTATAACTAGCCAGTTTTCTAGTTTCAGCACTCAAATCTGTTTCTTTGATCTCAGCACTTGTTCAGAAAAAAAATTAATCTGCTTTTACTGTACTTGTGTTTCTACCTACTTTATTTTACTTTTGCATCATCTTAAAAGTACTCAATTGTATTTATTACTGCTTGGTGTAACTCATTCTAAGCCTTTTGGTTTAAACACTTGGGCTTCGGACCAGTTGTTTTGCACTGAGAGGGTTTGTGGTCTGCACTGTAGTGGCAGAACAGGTAGCTTACATCCTTCTAGGTTGGGAACTGCTGATTGAGGGCTCAGTGTCTGTTATTCTAAAAGTGTATTAATTCTGGTTTAAGCACTTGGGCTTTCAGACCAGTTATTTTACATTAACAGGGTTTGTGGTCTGCACTCTTGTGGGAGGAGAGGCTGGACTCTGCCCTTCTGAGCTGGGAATTTCTGGTTAAAGGCTTATAGTGCATGCATATCTGAACTGCTTCTTACTGAAGTTGGTGCGCCTTCTTTGCTGTGGCATAGACTGGATTCAGGCCTGCTGGATCTAGCTTTGTTTGTGTAACTTGAGCACGAATCCAGGCATTCTATAAAGTATTCAATTGTATTTCTTACTGCTTGGTAGTAACTTGATTAAAGTGTAGCTATCATTCTAAGTCTTTTGGATTACGCACTTTGGCTTCAGACCAGTTGTTTTACATTAGGAAGGTTTGTGGCATGCACTGTGGTGGCAGGACAGGTAGCTTTCATCCTTCTAAGTTGGGAATTGCTGATTGAGAGCCCAGTGTCTATT
The DNA here is from genome assembly GCF_019279795.1 of Protopterus annectens. Taxonomy (NCBI): domain Eukaryota; kingdom Metazoa; phylum Chordata; order Ceratodontiformes; family Protopteridae; genus Protopterus; species Protopterus annectens. The sequence continues at coordinate 960,689,898 of NC_056728.1, forward strand.
ATTCTTAAAGTGTATTAGTTCTGGTTTAAGCACTTGGGCTTCAGGCCAGTTATTTTACATTAAGAAGGTTCGTGGTCTGCACTCTTGTAGGAGAAGAGGCTGGACTCTGCCCTTCTGAGCTGGGAATTTCTGGTTAAAGGTTTATAGTGCCTGAATATTTGAACTGTATCTTACTGAAATTGGTACACCTTGTTTGCTGTAGCATAGACTAGATCCAGGCCTGCTGAATCTAGCTTTGTTTATATGCTTGTTGTTTGTTTGCTTGTTATTTCCCTGGAACGCTAATTCCACCTAATACGCGGCTTCTCAGCGCTTCTGTGGATCACTAGTGATATCTGCATTGCTTACTCTACTTATTTCCTTGTTTCACTTGAAAGAAAGTTACTGTTTGTCATTTTTGCATTTAAGTTACCTGTAACACATTGCACTTAAGTTACCTGGCACTTGCTCACTAAAGCAATTATATAAGTCAGCACTAAAAATTAAAAGCACTACACCCTCACTCCCCACTGGCCCTTGTTTTCAATTATAAAGGAATTCCCAATATTATTCTAGCATGTCCAAAGGTCAGTTGTCAATCTCCTCTCCGGTCCAGCTGGTGAATCTGGGAATCTTGAGGCAATGTTACAACTGCCTCATGTACACAGACAACCCTCTCCTCCTTCCAACAAATTCCAACACATGTGAGAGATGCAACCATATAGCCAAACTGGAGGCTAAGCTCTCTCAACTTAGTACTGGCATAACCAGTCAGGAGGAGAAGGAAACCACACTCACTACAATTCCAGTCTCACATAGACCTACCACAACAGCAAACCAAACACATAATCACACAAAAACATACTCGGAGGCTCTAAATAAAGATCTGCCTAAGCAGCAGAGACCTCCAAACCAGACACCCAAGCAACCGCTACCCCAAAACAAAACACATGCAACACATATCTCACAAAGCCAGTGTGCCGAGCAGTCACAGCCTTTAAGACTAAAAAACACACCTGATACACTTGTAATAGGTGACTCTATCGTCAGGCACACTGACGTCCCGCTCACCAGGCTGAACAAGGAGAGGGTCATGGTGAGCAGCCTGTCAGATGCTAGGATCCACCACATAACACAAGCACTCAGGTCACTCCAAGGCAAGTACAAATATGACTCAGTCATTGTCCATGCTGGTGTGAATGACCTGAGACGTACCTCCCTGGACTACATGAAAAGAGACATAGAGGAGCTCTCTGAGCATGTAGCCCACGCCGGTATGACCCTGACCTTGAGTAGCATCTTACCCTCACCAAGAATGATGCCACAATATGAAGACAAGATGATCAATTTCAACAATTGGCTTAAATACTGGTGTCATTCAAAGGGGATCCAATGCCTGTCAGCTTGGGATGATATGCTCGACAAGCCACGATGCTTCGCTAGGGACGGCTTGCACCTGTCACCCCTGGGCTTTTGGATATTGGCAAAGGCTCTTGCTACCCCCATAGTGCCTTTTTTAGGCAAGGCTCAAAAGACAAACCCACCTCCATAGGTATCACAAGGGATAAGAAACTAAGAGTAATGCAACTCAACACCAGAAGTCTAAACCTCAAGATGCACGCACTCTAAACTCTCCTTAGCATGGAGAACATCGATATCTGTGCAGTAACAGAAACCTGGTTCAGGGCTTCCGAGAGCACCCCAGCACTACCAGGTTATACCTCATACCATGCTTTTCGACCCCAAAACTTGGACCGAACCACAAAAGGAGGGAGAGTATCGATATTCATCAAAGATACTCACACCTCCAGGTTGGTGGCAAAGCACGAAGCATCAGAGACTATCCATGTGCAACTAACAGTGGGTAAACTGCCTTCCAGTTTATAGCCTGCTACAGACCACCCTCCCAAACCCAGAAACCCCACTCGGCCTTCCTGAGAACACTGGAAAATATGAAGGTCTCTCCAAACACCATTATATTGGGCGACTTCAACTACCCAAACATAGACTTGGAGCATTACTCTAGCTCCAACGCCCAAAGGTTCCTAGAATTTATAAACTCAAATGCTATGGAACAACTTGTTACCACTCCCACAAGAGGGGAAAACATACTGGACCTGATCATCACCAACATGGGGACTCTATGCTCCAGACCAGAAGTGTATCCCTCACTGGTAAGATGAGACCATAAACTAATCTCACTGGATATTCACATCCCAACCCCACCCCCTGCCCAGAAAACCACAGTGAAAAACTTCTCTAAAGCAAATTTCACACTCCTCAAAACCGAAGTGGAATCCTTCAAAGCCCCCGGGCCTGTGAAAAATACAGCCCAGACCGCAGAATCCTTTATAAACGCATTCTATGAACACCTTCAGGAATGCATGGATCATGCGATCCCAAATAAAACCAAGACCCAATCCTCCAAAGGCAGACATCCTGTCTGGTGGACCCCAGCCATAAACAAACTGTACAATAGAAGGAGGAAGCTACTAAATGATAGAGCAAAACATCCTAGCTGACAGGTTCAGCGCAAACTTCTCCCTCCCCTTCCCACCAAAAGGGCAAATATCAATCCCAGCAGAGTGCTGCCCCCCTGACATTTCAGATGCTCAGGTAAGAGCCGCCCTCTCCAAAGCAAAAAACACAGCATCAATGGGACCAGACGGTGTCCTGGGCTGCGTCCTACATGAACTCCAAGAAGAGCTAAACCCAAACATAAAACTACTGTTCAATCTCAGCCTTATGTGCCCAAAGAGTGGCGTACAGCAACAGTGGTCCCTCTCCATAAAGGTGGTGCCTCAACGGATCCTGGAAACTATCGCCCCATAAGCCTGACTAGCTTGGTCTGCAAAGCTATGGAAAGGATCATCATGGACCTCATAAATAAAGATATTGGGGACCTACAGACACTGGATCCTACCCAGTTCGGCTTTGTTAAGGGCAGATCCTGCCTCTTAAACCTGGTTGATTTCTTTGAAACAGTCACCAAGGCCATTGACG